>NC_135358.1:16697916-17000625 GCF_051622035.1 Arctopsyche grandis
ATTTCCTTTTTGGCTGACAATGAGTAAAGCATTTTTCATATCTATTATATGCATTAATAACATGGTGCATCCCAAATGGGTTATAACTAGAGATAAGATAGTCACAGTGCTATCAATTGTTCCATTGTTGTAAATCCTTTGTAAAAAAGGTTCGGCAAACCTTTAACAATGCATTTACAACCTTTGAACAATACGCGGCACCTTCTGGGTCCAGTGACTAGTTATAACATTAACGATTCACTCATTTTATGCACATCACAAAATTTTGAGCATTCTAAGAATTTACAAAATTTTAATAAGTCATATTAATCAGGTCATTACATAAATTGACAAATCATCGAATTAATGTTGCATCATAATATTGATTAAACCTGCGTAATTTAAAAAAATGTTATACTGCATAATACTGGCATGTTGTGCCAAAAACTACCTTACAATATAATCTTAAATTTACAGTTATTGCAAAAAAAGTTATGTGAACACATGCACACACTACTTTGCCAAATATTAACACTGATAACATTTACAAAAAAGCTTTTCATGATCAACTTCGTATGCATATATACATACATATGTATTTAGAACATGAAATTCACATCAAATCTACATATTATATGTTAGATGTTTCGATGAGCTAATAGATTTTAAGAAGTAAATGATCAGGCTTCTCCACATTACCAAAGCCTATTAATATTACAAACAATTCCATAATACATTATTTTTGTTCCATTGCATTTTTGACTAATTACATATTTGTATATATACTGACTAATTTTGGGCTTCAAGCCTTGTCATTGAATATTTATCAATAAAAATATACACATTGAAAATGTAAATTACGTTAATCGGGAGGAGTTGGCAGCCAAAGGCACGCGTGCTACCCTGTGGCACATGAAGAAAAAGAGTGAAATGTTATTCACAACACAAAGGAACAATTTGGGAAATAACGTTGGCACGTGTATTAAGGATTTTCTAAATGGAACTAGGTCGCTTCATAAAACAATGGTTGCACGCGTGGAGGGTCTTTAAGGGAACAGCGATTAATAGGCGAAAAGCCGTCAACTCCCCCCCCCCCCCCCCTTTTCCTACTTTTATAAATCTTATTTAGCTACTAACATGTTCAAAAATATATAATTTATATATTTTACAATTTCTTTGGGTTACTATAAAAATAGTATTTGCTAACTGCATTTATAGTAATTTGCCCTGTTATACGGTTTTTGTTCTTTTTCGTGACATGTATTACAGGTAATGAATATACATTGGGTTCCATTGTGCTTTTTTTTATCATGACACACTATATGTACCAATTTTAAATTGGAACGAGTGAACAATAACTTGTAATATTCGGGAGCCGATATGTAAGCATTTTCATCCACTGGTTTATTGCATTTGAAACATTTTGCAACAGGATTTTCAGTATTTTTCAAGGCTTCCAAAATACTCGGAGCCACAGTGCGTGACAACTCCAAACAGTGATCCAAATTCCACGTTTGGAATATGATTCTTTTGGCTTTGCTCCCGTAAGGATTTATGAAATGGTCCATATCCTCACAATTTTGTTGATTCCAAAGACCACCACAGATAAACTTGCCATTTTCATCGCATAATTTATCCTTGTCAGTTTTTCTATCAAAATAGAATTCTTGGCATTTGTTCGCTTCCAGGACAACTTCTAAATTTTTTATGAAAGTATCAATTACTTTTTTATTTCGCAATTTCTTTTTGTATATATCAGAACTGTTAAGTATCTTCTTTATTTTGTAAAAGTATGATCGTATTCGGCTTTTGGCTCTATAGCGCATATAGCCTTCTTTTGTTCTGTCCTTTGTTTCGATATCTATGAAATTAAAGAAATAAAAACAAAATAAAAAATAAATAAAAAATAAGATTCTTAACTATGTAGTTTGGAAAGTTGAAGGTTAAATCATAATATAAAATATTAAATTATATAATCAGGTACGAAACAGAGAATCCTTGGAGAATTGTTCTATTGTAGATGACAAAAATTCTTATAATTCTAAAAAATGTATTTTTTTTAAATCTACAATAAGCATTCTACTTTTTTTTTTATTATTTCACCAATAATATAATTAAAATATATCGAACTGTGAATATGTTATACATACAAAAGCATCGGCTCATTACTTTTTTTTAACAAGAAAATAATGAAATCAAGATTAAAATTTAATATACATCAGAATTATGAATACCCTCTTACGATGTCAGCCAGTAGTTTCCATTACTTCCTCGATTTTAGAATTGATACTCTTTATGCATATTTTTTTTTCTGTTCGAGAAAACATGTTTTTCATTATTAGACACACTAAGATGTAAAAGCAAACCATAAATAAATTACCAATTACCTTTGAACCATTCAGGATCCTCTTCCAATTTGCTCTTGGTCATGTTGGGTTCCTCGACATCGCCAATGTATTTTTGAATCGTTTGCACTTCGTGCGGATTTTCCTTAAAAAACGAATGGATTGCATTTCGAACTTCAATAATGTGATTGTTTGCTGATATTATTTTACCAAGTTGAAACTCAAATTCTGAAAACAGTACGATGAAAAATTTTATGAATTTATATTATTATTTATTTATGTACATATATATATATTAGGTCCATCAGCTATGCCACCTCTCCCAAGTATTCTTAACCCTTTGAATGCTGACCATCGCCGGTCGGAGTTGTATTTTGAGCATGTACAAAGTAAAAAAGAAAAGCCTTTCCAGGTAGCATTGAAAAAAAAATGCATTGCACACGGTTCGTGTAATCCATGTCATTTATTTTTCAACGTTTATAAAGGTTTGTTTACACTGGAATTTCTGAATTTATAACCATAGCAGAATTGCCCGATGGAAATCCCTAGCTGCCGAGTATTTTAGATTATGGCTTGGCATTTATTTTGTGAGCATTTTAACAACTATGCAGAAGATGGAACCAGTTTAGGAAAAATACATTCATTAATAGACTTGTTTTTTTTTATTTTATATTTCTGCAAGGCATATGAGAGACTAAACCTTTACAAAACTCGAAATCCTCAGCAGTAGTCATCTAGGGTAGTGATCTAGGGTTTGTTTGGATTAGTTGCAATTTTTATACCTGCTTTCTATTGGATTTCTAAATAATTCTAGTTGGAAATTTTGGTGAAATTTTCAGCATGGCGGGCTCTCAACAGAAAAGGCGTCAGCACTCAAAGGGTAAAGTAAATAGTTAATAATTCACCTGTTTTTGGCACATCTCCGGGTTTCGTGATTATTAGCAGAGTTTGAGGACGTAACGTGAGTAGATACTCGTCATTGTCCACTAATGTACCATCTTCAGCAACAAAGCATTGACACGATTCCCAATCGTCACACACCTTTGGATTAGAATAAAAAAAAATCTATTTGGTAAATGACAAAGGTGAATAATAGAAAATTTTGTATCAACTTTGGAAATAGCTCGAATTAAATATTTATAATATTATTCACTTATTTATTATGTGAATGGATATATGCACAAGCTATTCTATAAAAGTATAAAGCAAACATAATCAAGGATTTTATCTTGACTTTATTTTGATTTTATATCTTTTTATTAAGGTATTAAGCCAAGATTATTTACACCAAGAAAAAATTACTTCTACAATAGAGCGTTACTTTTATATCGGTATGCTTTTATCTTATATATTTTTTTATACATATATACATTGCATATTTTACGTATATAAATACTTATATTGCAAGATTGGAAACATTTCCTTAGAATTTTCGCTAATTACACTGAGCAACAAAAAATCACGTTTTTGAGTTACCAGAGCGGAGACTAACCAATCTTTACTAAGTTTGACCCACTGAATTCGAATATGATATTGATTTTTGTTGGTGGGTGAACGTTTACGAGATATGAGCGTTTAAAAAAATCCGCGATTTTTATAGTTTTTTGGCTTTTGCGGTCTTTAACTGAAAATTTAGGATTGTTACGCTCAAAGTGAGTATTGGAATCAATAGTCAGATATTTTTCCTATTAATTGTTATATTTCATTGCTTTAAGGAAATTTTTCCAATCTTGCAATATAAGTATTTATATACGTTAAATATGCAATGTATATATGTAAAATATGTTTTATATATTTTTTACTTTTAAAATTCGCTAGACAATTCATTAGAAGTATTTTAAAGCAATGAAATATAACAGTTAATAGGAAAAATATCTGACTATTGATTCCAATACTCACTTTGAGCGTCACAATCCTAAATTTTGAGTTAAAGACCGCAAAAGCCAAAAAACTGTAAAAATCGCGGATTTTTTTAAACGCTCATATCTCGTAAACGATCACCCACCAACAAAAATCAATATCATATTCGAATTCGGTGGGTCAAACTTAGTAAAGATTGGCTAGTCTCCGCTCTGGTATTTTTTTTTTTGTTGCTCAGTGTTATTAAGCAAATGCTATATTATCATATACTAGTGGTTTTACCTAGCTTCGCACGGTATTTGTAATAAAAACCGCTTAAACACAGAAATGTTATAATAATAGAAGCGCCCTTTCGAATACATTTCTTGTTTCAATAACACGCGTACCGTTTCCATAACTACGCAATATTGTACGCGTATGCGTATGCTATTGCCGAATGCTAGCTGTCGCCATGACGCTTTCATCAAAACTTTCATATACGATGTTAATTGAATAATATGTTACTTATATGATCAATTTACTTATAAAAATGTATCCCATGTTGTTTATTGTGTGTTTTGGAATACATCGTGCAATTTTTAATGATGCACTTGCCAATTGCCCTTGCCCAGAGAAGTTTTTATCGGACATATGTCGACCACTAAGCGTCAAATACGACTGATGTTAAAATTATTTACGAATGTCTGTGGACAATCGTCACCTGATAAGAATATAACGTCTAAAACCACTTCTATTATTATAACATTTCTCTGCTAAACATGGCTAATCTAATAGTAAACATTAATTCATTTGTCTTTTGATGAGTAAATGAAACACGAAAACCGGAACCAGAACTGAAGAAAGAGTCCTGATCCGGAACTTAAAAAGAATCGGGAACTGAAACTGAAACAGGAATCCGGATCCGGAACTGAAACAGGAATCCGCAACTGAAACAGGAATCCGGATCCGGAACTGATAGTGTTCCGAGAAAAGAACCAGAATTGAAAATGGAATCGATATCGTCGTCATAAAAAATTCGATTTTTTCGATAGCGTCACGGATGCTTCCACCCAAAACTTACATACAAAGTCTTTTTCGAAATTATTTTATTTTATTTATTGAAAAATCAACAGACAACAAGATGTAGACATGTATAAAAAACAAATAGTAAATATATAATATATATAACATCCGAGCCCAATAACAGATTTTTACAAAGATAATTGAAAAAATGAAAAAGATAAATATAAGAAAAACAAATGAAAAAGTAAATAATAAAAGCTATAACATGACAAAATAGCGCATTGCATAATTAAACTGTAGTATTAAAATATTGGAAAAAGGTTATAATATAAAATAGAATATAAGAAGAAATTGAAATTTACAAAAATAAACAAATGAAAAAGGTAAATACAAGATAAAATTATATATTAAGATTGTGCGATACGTTCATTACTATTATAATAATTATCAGAAAAATGATAGATTTCATTACCTCACTTGAGTCAAGTATTCAAAAGATAAACCATCGTAATAAATCATATTATTTTACCATATTTTAAACGGAAAAGCTGAAAGTAGAATTTACAAACTCGGACAACAAAGATAACGAACGACTGACAAAGGCTGACTCAATTTCCTATGCAATTTGCACAATTTGTTTGTATCGAAACAAATACATTAGTGATTGAAGACCATATCGGGGAAAAGTCGAGGATCTTGGAATATCGAAGGCAATGTAAATCAACCTGCAGTTTATCGCAGGCTTTCTGCTTGAGAAGCTGCAAATTGGCGGCCGCTACGCCCACTTTGCGTCGTCGGGCCGCGTCCGTCACCTTCCAGCCTCGCTCCATTTCGAGAACAGCCTCGTTTGCTTCGTTTGCTTCGTTTGCCTCAATCTTGCCAATCTCCCGAGAACGAACAGACGACAGCCCTCCGAACAGCACGTCCGCAACCGCCGCCTCCACGACGAACACTAGTGTCACTTTCACAGCAACGGAAACAGGAACAGGAACAGGAATAGGAAAAAGACAGAGACAGAGTGGGGACGCGTAACATTGGCCTTGACATTTGGCCGCCGCTCGATCGACTATCCGGCCAGCTGCTGGATCAATACACGGCGTTGTGACATTGAAAACATTATAAACATTAGCCGATTTACAGATTCCCGCTTTGTGTACGGCACCTGTATTTTGATCGTGTGTGGCGACCACTTCGATGGCTTTCGAATGACAAAATTCAGCATAATGTTGTCGCTAAAATTTATTTTGATAAATTTGATGAAAGAAATACAAAGGGCGGCAAATTTTCAAGGTCGAAACAAAACCTTAGCGTGCGGTAGAAGATTGAATTATATCGCGTGTACCATATTATCTACCAATTTCTTAATAATAAAATCCAGTTATCTTTTCTTGTTTTTATTGTTCAAAGGGAGGAGGGGGTGGGGTTGCATTATTTTTATGTATATTATTAATATAAGATAAAATAAGCTCGATTTTATTTTCAATTAGAATTTTGTATTTATTGGCTACGTTTACACTACCGATATCTACACCCGATACACCCGATATTTAGGAATTTTACCATATCCAGTTCCCATATTGCAACCTGTGGTTGCTATTTAGGAATTGGTTATGGAAAAATTCCTAAATATCGGGTTTAGATATCGATAGTGTAAACGTAGCCATTGAGCGAGATTGGTGAACACGAAAACCATTATGTATATGGTATCAGACTTTATAAAACAACATAAAGTTCGTGTACACCCAGCCTCAACATCGTGATGGTAATGTAAAGGTCAATGGGCAAATAGTATGGGAGAAAAACCCACGGCGGACAGAAATGAAATTGTGAGGATATATAGATAAATGTCTAATGGTAAGGGTCACTTTCTTGTGGGTTGTGGGAATATTGAAAAAAAAAACTTATTCATATTTCACATTATTTATTCGGCGTGGTCAATGTCTACTGTGATTTCATCTAAAAATACCGAAGGGGCTTCGATTTGTTGTTGGCGCCTAGCCCAGGATCAAAAAAACGTACAGACCAAATCAAGGAAACGCACAGATCACAACGAAAGACAACGAAGTTGCGAACGAAAAACGAAACAATGCGCCAGCGCAACGAGCGAGACGTGACCTACTGTGTGAGAGAGAGGGAACAAACGTATATCTGCCGATTTGATCGCGCGGGACGTACATCAACTCGCCAAAACCCTTTAGTTACTAAAGTTTTGTAAGCGTCGAAGGGTAGCTACCCGTGGAGAAGAAACTAAAACAAACCCGGAAGAAAAAAGCTGCTTTAGTAGCTATTTAACAGAACGACAACTTATATTTAATAGTAGTATTCGATTTTTTGAATAAATATATTTTTGGTTCAAACTTTGTTCTCCCATGGATTCTAAATAAAATAACCATATATAATGTTAAGTGAATTTATACTCTTTCATTTTATATCATTTTCATTTATGTCCGCGACCTAAATCGGAATGCGCCCAATGACCTTTGGTTCGGTGATTACTAGTCAAATGTGAACCGGTCACAGAACAAACAACCGGTCGCTCTAGATCGGTCACACGTGATCATCCGTCACACTAAAACTGGTCACGAGAAAACTGGTGACGAGAAAACTAGTCACGAGAAAACTGGTCACACCCTAAAATCGGTCAACCAGTTTTCTCATGACCGATTTTAGGGTGTGACCAGTTTTCTCGTGACCAGTTTTAGTGTGACGGGTGATCACGTGTGACCGATTTAGAGCGACCGGTTGTCCTGTGACTGGTTCACATATGACTAGTAGTCCGTTTACCGTAAATTTTTTAGTTCATTTAAGAAATTTAATTTTAAATTGCATGCTAAATAGCAGATTAATATAATGCATTAATGTGAATTGTAAGTGTGGCGGCTCGCTTATACTACATGGTCGAGTTTGGTTGCCTTCCTGCGAGTGGGAACCAACTCGGCTGGGTTCGGAGAGCTACTACTCACTCTGTCTTCAGCTGTCATATAATAAACACGTGCATTAACATGCCAGTCGTCTCATTCGTTCATCCTCCATACTGGTGACCCCCGACATCGAGCCACGCAGCCTCGATCAATTTCAACATGCCGCTCATCCCTGCCTCGCCGAGCCAGGCGGTAGAAGCTACCCGCCGCGCCCCCATCGCCATCAACACGCGTCGCGGCCCGCGGGTGACAATAAACGAGCAGACACGGCTACCTACCTACCTACCTATCGACTGGAGTCCAGCCACAACGTCGATGACAGGTGCTTTAAAAAAATGGGGGAGCGAATGAGACGACGATCTTGACAGCTGGATGTGGAGTCATGCGCGATCCACTACACATAGAACGGTCATCCAGCACCACAAGACATACACCACCTCAGCACCATCATCATCATCATCATCATCAAGGCCCCGTCCGTCCCCACGAGCGTCGTCACGCCGAGACGGGCGGTAGCGCTACAACACCTCCACGAGCCACAACGACTCACAGTCCAGCTCGGAGTATCATCAACCACATCGATGCCCCTGCCGCCCCCGCCGCCCCACCAACCGACATCAGCCTCGGAAGAGCGGCGCCGCCGCAGCATCGCATCGGCGCGACCATCGGACCACCCACCGTCCTGCTCGCGACGTCACCGCCCTCGAATCTACCGACCATTCAGGGCGGTACACCTATGTACACAGCGGATGACCCACGTCAACATTTTTTTTTTCTCCCCACTTAATAATTTTTTTCTCTTTGTGTAACAATAATTTTTTCTTTTGTAAAATTTGTTTCTTTGTAATTTTGGTATCGCTGATGCTGGGGGGGGAGTGATGTGGCGGCTCGCTTATACGACATGGTCGAGTTTGGTTGCCTTCCTGCGAGTGGGAACCAACTCGGCTGGGTTCGGAGAGCTACTACTCACTCTGTCTTCAGCTGTCATATAATAAACACGTGCATTAACATGCCAGTCGTCTCATTCGTTCATCCTCCATAAAAGTAAATTTATGTATTGAATTAGCTTATTGTTAAAGGTCTGTTCATACTTAACAGCACTGCATGACTCCGTTTCAAATATGTCATTTTATTACATTTCTATTCATATCTACCTACACGTTGCGGTCACGACACGTTTACAGCAATTTGGCCGAGTGCAAGGCAAAATCGGCTTACTTATACATTAGAGGCCATGACGATACGGCGCAATATTGCTTACGTCGTATTGTCGAGTACTTGCAATATGAATGCATACACGTGCATTCGTAGCTACGCGTCAGACTACAAGTCAGCAAAAATGTTTCGACGTTTATCGAACGAAAAATTATGTATAATCGCGCTGTTGTTGGAAGAAGAAGCTCAAGAAGGCAATAAAAAAGCACGGAGGTGTTTTGATGTGCATCCCATGTTAAAAAATAGAAAAACCGAAGGAGAGTTTTTGACACTGTATAAGGAGCTTCTGGATGATGGTAATTCGCGTGTATATTTCCACGATGGCCAAAAAAAACGGATACGATACGTTGACGGATGTTGCTGTAAGGTATGAACAGAAAATGTCGGGTACTGCTGTAAGCCTGCCGTGGCGCAAACGTGACGGTTGGTATGAATATACCCACACAAAATGTACCAAAGAATACTTTTCGTACGGCCGGATACGTGCTGAAGTCAGTACGTGCTGACTAAGTATGAACAGACCTTAATGCTAAACCAATTTAAATTTAATTATATAAGAAATAGGAAAAATTGTAAAAAAAATTAAATAGGACAGTGTTTGTGGTGTTATGGCACAAAAGCATGTGTTTATGACAGTGCGGTAGATTTTACCGTCTCTCTTTTGTGCGCATTGCAGATTTGGTAGGAAAGAGAGGGAAAGAGAGCTATTTCCCGCCAAATTGCTGCAAGTCAGCACGTCTTTGGTTGCCTCTGTCAAATAATAGTCAATTGCGTCTTGTCTTGAAGATAATCTGAGCCGTATTCGTGAATATATTATCTAGTACTGAGTATCTGGCGTATGAAATCAAGTGTAAGATTTTTTTATTTTTAATTATAAACCTTTATCTCAATAAATTCATGCACATAACGAACAATCGTTTCGATGGAATCGTCTCGATTGCTTTTGCAAAAATATCCAACAAATGTTGAAAGTTTTTGAATACGCTTTGATACAATTTAATTTGTATTAATCTCAACCGCATATCTGACCTTTGTTTTAATTCAAAACCTGATGTTATTTTTTTTATTTATTTATATATGTTCATTATTATTTGACAGTCAAAATTGAAAACGACTGCTAAGAATTTTAGTAGTAAGAAAATAATCTTTGGAGCGACTATGTGGTCATGCATCCCTTTTTAACAGTTATTTATTATGTGTATATAATCTAACATTTTGTTGTTTTATTAAATTGCTGTTTTGAAAAAAATCGCTCAATATTATAATCCATCACGATTTATTAAAATAAATAAATAAATACTGATTTGGTGAAAATTCTTGAAATTTCTCACTGCTAGTGTTATAACAAATAATGTTAATTGTTTTCTTCAATAAAATTACTAGCTTTAACAAAAACTTTAGTTCATTCACCTAAACAAAATTATTGGTTGTTGAAAAAAATTCTAGGATTTCTCATTTCAGTGCCTAAATTGTGAAGTAATTGATACTCTACCCACTTAATAATTGACACTTTTGGTTTTTGAGAACGTTTTTTTAACTCATTCTCAGCAACTTTGGAATTATCAGTTCTATGAGCCAAAATTATTTTATTTACCAGCTCTATAGAGCTTATAGTGCTGGTGAACCTATCGGAAAACATCACTGGATGTAACCTACATAAAAAATGTTTTGTAATTAAATTCAATTAGGAAGAAATGTAATACCTACTTTTATGTTTTTTTAAATCTATTTCTCAGTTATTGCAAGCAATGGGTAGAGGTGCTCTCATAGTTATAGAAGGTGGTGATAGATGTGGCAAAACTACATTTGCAAGAAATTTGGGTTTGTTTTCAAAGCAATACTCTCACTGAATATGTGATCATTTATTTCATCATTTGAATTAACATGCATTTAAATTTTTAGTTTCCTTATTAGAATCTCATAAAATTCGTGCGAAGTATATGAACTATCCCAATAGGAACACCGAAATTGGAAAATTGATAAATGCTTATCTCCAGTCAAAGGTATTTATATTTTATTATTAAATTTTTTATGACCACTCTATGACAAAAAAGGTGTGTGTGTGGAAGTAGGATGGAAATCTTTTGACACAACTTTAAAAGGGGCCATTCATATTTTTATTAATTAATTTATTCCAGGACAGCGATTTCAGTGATGAGACTATTCATTTGTTATTTTCCGCAAACCGGTGGGAAAAAGTGTCTGAGATGAAGAAAATTCTTCTATCGGGAACAACTTTAGTTATCGATAGATATGCTTTTTCAGGGGCTTCATTTTCAACAGCAAAAGGTGCTATAATCTTACATACATATGTATTTGCGTAACATTAATGCATTTTATAAAATTGCAATATCATTTACAGGACTAGATTTAGATTGGTGTAAATCCCCCGATGTTGGTCTTCCTAAACCTGATTTGGTTTATTACTTACAACTTGATACCAAAACCCAGGTTGCAAGAGAAGGTTTTGGAAAGGAAAGGTAACGAGTGCTTCATCATTTTATTGAGAATTTGAATTGGAAAATCGGGTAGTCAAATCAACTTTTTTTTTTAGATACGAGGTATCAGAATTCCAAGAGAAAGTGACCGAAGTGTATAAAAAATTGATAGACTCGTCATGGGAATTGTTGGACGCTTCAAGGTGAGTAAAAAATTGTGTATTATTAACATAAAAAAACAAATTACATTGAAAAATGTTTTTTTTTCTTCAGATCAACTGATGAGATTTTATCCGAAATATCATCATCTTTGATGTCACTCGTGGAAGATGTCCGCCAAAGAAATTTGGATAAATTATGGGTAAAATAATAAATTTCTTAATCTTACATCACTTCAACCAATTTGCTATTTTATAGTTTGTACAATTTTTATTTCATAATACATGCATTTATTGTTAATAAAACATAAGATCTGTCAAATATAATTTTATTACTTATAAAAATTGTTTACAATTTAATTTTATTACTTATAAAAATTGTTTACAATTTAATTTTTCATTTTTTTAAGTAATATTTTTGATCCAGCCGTCGATTGCTTTTTTAGCACTTTTTCACTTGAATCCAAAATTTCTTTGAGGGATTTTTGAACATCAGAAGAATTATTTTCAAATAGCGTGATTAGCAAAAAACAACCTCTGTTTGTAGAAATCCACAAACGAACCTGAAATAATAAAAAAAATCGGGTGATGCACAGATAAGCATTATACACAGAATTAATTTAATGTTAGCGAAACGGCGCTTACTGTATCTTCCTTCAAAAATTTGCAAGCTGCTTGACCAAATGTATATTCTCCTTTCTCAGTATTCACTTTATCATATTGTGCCAATTTTTTAAGACTAAGATGTATTCCTGCATGTTCGATACCATTAACTTCCTTATCATCTTCAGTCAATTTCCAAGTAGTTTTACATATGAACTCAGCGACGCTGTCTAACGTGTTTTGTAAAAATTCACCAGAAGCTGAAAACATAAATATTCAATTTATTTTTTCTCATAGAAAGATATTTAAACTTCTTGTTGAGTGTGAATGATTTAGACTAAGCTTTTTAATATTTAGATGGTTTATTTGGCTACGATCAAAGTAGATGGTAAGTCTCATTCACGCACTCAGTAAGTGACTGACAAGTCTTGCCCAACTTGTTGATAAAAATATTTATTACCTGACTTCAGAATGGCTGTCGTTGTGAGACTTAATTGGCTACTTCCTAGCCAAAATTCAGTGTTTTCTTGCAAGTTCTTACAAATTGCAGGTAATGCTTCTTTGAGCAATTCTGCAGACTTTTGTTCAGCAGGTTTTTTTGAGTTACCATGCGAAATTCCAGTATCCAACCATTCAACTAAAGATGGATGAAAATATGTTTTGTCCCTTGATGCTACCAACCACAGTAATACCTTTAAATAAATAAACATGTAAATCAATATTTAAGTACTCAATCAAAACTCATATTTTAAGTAGGTTATATATAAAAAAAAAAAAAAATACCTTTCTTCCCCATTCTTCTTTGGCAATATTGCTAATTTCATTAAGCAAGGCTGACAGAAGTACTTTATTGACTAAAACTGTATCGTCAACACTAGATAATATCGATAAAATCAATAAGTGACCATGTTCATGCGTGGCCAGTGAAAGAGCATGCTCTTTTACTACTTTAATGATAACCTGAAAGTTAAAATGAGTCATTTGTGTAATCTTTTCAAATACAAATAATGAAAAATATTTGTATACATATGTACACATGTACCTTCTTATCTTTGTTTGTTCCATGCCATACACACATAACTGCAGCTTTAACACCAGCTTTCGAATTACTAAGTGGGGCTACTAGTGGACTAAGTGTTGTAACAAGCTCTGATCTGTCTGTACTGTTACATTCTTTCAAATATTCAAACAATACTGCGTGCAATAATCTAATAAAAATTAAATACATGTAATAAGAGTTGATAGTTTTAATTGTGAATGTTTGAAAGGTAGGTTACTTACCCGCTGTCATGGACGTTTTTATTCAAAACTTTGAGAATATTTGCCTTTGTAGCACCGAGCATGGCATTTTTCATTTCCGGATTATCTTTAAATGTGTCTTTGAGATATTGAATGCTCTCATCTTTATTCTAAAAAATTATTTTTGTTAATTCATTAATAAATATTATAAACTGTAATGTATAATGTAATTCAAAGTACTAACATTTTTGTAAATGTCGCCATAAAATTCCTGTTGCAGACATTGCTTCTGTTTTTTCGAAGCTATTTCACTGTAAATATAATCTAAAATAGGGGCGCTCATTGTATGAGATGCTAATTTGACAATGTGACCATTCAAGGTATTGATTACGTTGTTTCGAGTCAAAGCAGATCCATATTTCAGTATTCTTTTAACACAATTACGAGCATACTTGGAAAGAATCATTTCTGGAATTAGTTTCATCAATGCTTTTGAGATTTCTTCGCGGATTTGAGGAGAGCTGAATTTCAATAGCCATTGAATAATTCGCGTGGTGTCGTGTGCCAATGCCAATTGTTTGTAGTGATTGTTCTGATTTAACATATTATGCAGGTCTTGTGTCAACTTCAGACGTTCTTCAGGAGTTCCCTTTTTCCTGGAAATATAATTACAAATAAAAATATAATATATAATACAAAATAAGGCTACGCATTCATAAGAAACAAGAATAGTAGATGGGATTTGCGACTCGGAATGGGCAACTACAGCTCGATAAAAGAGCCAGTAATTTTATTTTACAACGTAATACAATAATGAAATTACCTTCTCAACTGTTCACTCATGACTTTTGCTTTATTAACAACGTCTAAAGTGTCCTCTTCAAATCCAGCATGGCGACGTTTTGTTCGCAGTTGTTTTTTTTCTTTTTTGAACTGGGCCCAATCTGGAGGCTTCGTTACTTCTTTTGTATTTTTACCTTTGTCAGTTTTATTACCAAATGGCTTCTTCGGTTTGAAAGTTTTCTTTGCAACGCCATTTGACGGCTTGGCATTCTTCGCTGCATTAACCTTTTTGTCGCCGACTTTCGGGTGCTTGCCGTCGGAAACTTTGGTCGGTTTTTGCTTATTTGGTGTTATTTTTGGCTTGACCGGGCTGGTTTTAGGTTTCTTGGCGACTTTTACGGTGGACTCCGCCCCTGACTCGCTTTTGGTTCGCTTCATCCTGTTGACAGTTATAAGTTGCAACTGAGACACGTGCTTGCCGCATTGACAACTCCGGAGAAGTTTACTCGTAACGTGTAAAATAGCGACCATACGCGATTGTGGAATGAAAATGAATCGCAGTCAGGGTTGGCAGGCGTCCGGATTTTGGTGGGAATATCCCGATTCAGTTACTTAAATTTCGCGTCCCGATATGCAGTCTGTAATCCCCGAGTTTTAAATTGAACTAAAGAGACATTATTGATATAATTGCTGTTTTTGTATGCTTGAGTAAGTATGCAAGTACTGAGAAGTTCCCTTGGATGGATGGAAGAGATTCCTTTGGATGGATTTGAAGAGCAATACAAAAACTAAATTTATTTATAGACCCAGAGAAGAACGAATTATCGACTAACGAAAAACGGATAAAATCTTTAAGTAATGAAAATGCAACCAATGTATATAAAATAGCGGTTTGGTGATTAGTCACAAAAATCTCGATTATTAAACATCTGGCACCCGAAAGTTCTATCCATCGAGAGTTACCCATATGAATTGTCATACTAATAAGAACTCGAGTGCCAAATATTTCGTATTCGCGATTGGCGCCGTCCACACACACGATATCTACTACCGATATTTCCATATCCAGTTCCCATATTGCAACCTGTGGTTGCTATTTAGACGGCTCGGTGGAAAGATCGGTAGATAAAGACGGCTCGGTGGAAAGACCGAACTTTTTTACCGTTGCTAAATAACTTGGAGGCCGAGAATGGCAAAAGAAAAATAATTAATAACAGAAAACGTACACGAAGAAAATATTTTTAAAATGAAATTAAATTAGCAAGAAATGAAATTTTTTTATGGTTTTCGTTATATTTTGTAATAAAAAAAACATGTGTAAAGTTAGCACGTGGTTTGAAAAGATTTAATAAAAGTAATAATAAACAAACTGCTACTATCAAAAAGCTTGAGGGAAGATTTCTAAATTCGTCAAGACGTATTTGAAAATGACTAAAATGTGAAGTATCTAAAATGAAAGTAAAATCTTGTTTCAAATGAGATGTTTTGAAAGTGTGTCAAAAATGGGGTTCAGTGATTACTGGTCACAAATTACTCGTCACAAAGTCACTAAAATCTCTATAATGGAACATCTGGCAGCCGAAAAGTCCATCATACTAACGATAACTATCATAGTAACGAGAACTTGAGTGCCAAATATTGTGTATTCGCGATTTTCATGGCAAAAATTGTCTTTGTGACCACCCCAATGTGACGAATAGTCCAATTACCCAAAAATGGAAGCAATGACACGATGCCTGTATTTATGTGTATTTAGCGTGAATAATGTTGACATGCACGTTGACAGATTTTAGCACGAGGTTGGTCGCAAGTAGGCTGCAGTGTTTGTATCGAATGGGGGCCACCAGAGCCGGAGGGGTCGAAGCGGGGGGTCTGAGTGGGGCGGCCGTCGAGGGGAGCGGGGGCGGGGGCGGGGATGGAAACGGGGACGGGGAAAGGGAAAGGGATCGGGTGTCGTGGGGGCGCGAAGGACAGGCGCATTTCCAGCTGGAGGCCGATCGCGTATTCTACAATCCAGTCCAGGAATTCAACCGAGACCTCAGTATTGCCGTGCTGCGAACATATCTTGCAAATTTCAAACGGAATTCCACTGATATTGTAAATGTATATTATTTCATTTATTTACATACTTTCACTCACTCGAATAAATATTTACTTTTTACATTTTATTTCATGTTTATATATGCATATTATTACTATTCATTATCATTAGCAATGGAATACTAATTTGAGTTAAATCATATAATTTCCTTAATCTCGTTTTGTAGTTATTAGTTCAAATTTTACACATATGACAGACTTTTAAATTGCCCATTAATATATATGGGATAAGATATATCTGTTAATGAAAAGTTCTTATTCTTACAACATATGTTTTAAAATGCTGTTTCTTTTTTTACTCGTGGTCGCTTCAATTTCATTTATTGTAATGTATAATACTACAATAGTAGTTTTTGGCATTGAATGAAATACGGTTTTTTTTTTGTAGTCATTAACCGTTTGCCAGCGGCTGTCTTCCACAGAATTTCTGATCTTTGCACGGGATTTTGAGGCTCATATGCGCCTATTTCAACTGTTGTGAGGTTCAAAATTGGTTGAATATATTACTGAGTTGAATGCCATCTATTCAATTTGCTTAAAATTAATATATACCAGTCAAAAATCAGTTTTTTGTGGAACCATACGGAAACCTCGTTTATACAATTATGAAGAATGATTATTTGACAATTAAGCCAAAACTACGAGATATATTATGTATTTTATTGTTTAAAATAATACTTTATTTGTTTTGTAACATATCTGGTTACTTGAGTAAATATTAAAATCTGTATTTAAGGTCGAAAACTCGATTGCCAAATTCGCGAAAAAGGTGCCGCGTACAGGGCTTGTTCGCTATATTTATTGCCACGGGCAAAGGGTTAATGGTTCCTATTTAAAGAAGAAATTTAGACCATTTGTATTTTAAAATGTATATGTTATAATTTATTTTTTAATATGTGTATGTTTTTATGTTTACATTATATTTACTAAATACATATCAATATTTTGTAGTCAAAGGTGACCCTTCTTGAAGCCCTATCAGCTTCGGGCTTAAGGAGTATGAGATATGCTAAGGAAATTGAAGGCATCGATACAATTATTGCTAATGATATATCAGCAAAAGCTGTGGAAAGTATAGAAGCCAATATTGAATTGAACAAAGTTGGCCATATTGTAAAATCCAGTCACGACGATGCAACGTAATTTACCAATTTGATGTTCAGTCAGGTTTTTATATTAGAAAATGTTATTTAAAAGGCAATTTTTCTTCCAGAATGATCATGTACAAAAACAAAGGGAAAAACAATCGTTTCACTGCGCTGGATCTTGATCCGTATGGATGTCCGTCGATATTTTTAGATGGGGCTGTACAGTGTGTGGACGATGGTGGATTGCTATTAGTTACAGCTACAGATATGGCAGTGCTCGCTGGTAATTGCCCAGAGACGTGTTATTCTAAATATGGTTCAATCAGTCTCAAGTCTAAAGCGTGTCACGAAAATGTTAGTATTTGTATTCTGTTTTGGTTAATTATATTTTTTATTTTGATTCTGATGGTAAATTTACTGTATATTCTAGGGCCTAAGAATACTTTTACAATGTATTGAATCGCATGCTAATAGATACGGGCGATATATCGAACCTTTACTCAGTGTTTCGGTGGACTTTTATATACGAGTTTTTGTAAGAGTTTTTTCTGGATCAAATGAATGTAAAAAAACTACCAGGTAAATGCTTAATTACTTATTTGTGAACATTTTCGATTTCAATTGGAATAATTTGGTTTGTTTGTTTTAGCAAATTATCTATGGTTTATCAATGTGTTGGATGTGATAGTTTTATTTTACAACCGTTAGGCATATTTAAACCTAATCCCACAGCTAAACTGCCTGATAATATGAAAGCTTGTTTACCACACACACCGACAGTTTCTCCTAATTGTGATCATTGTGGTCATAAGTATCATGTATGATTATAATATTATAAAAATCTTTATGTAGTATATTTAATTGTATACGCTTATGTATTGATGCTTTTGGATTTTAGATGGGTGGACCTATTTGGTCTGGTCCATTACACAATATGGCTTTTGTAGAAAAACTTCTTAAATTGATACAGTCAGAAGGAGATAAATTCTCAACAGCGAAAAGAATGGAAGGCATGTTGTTCATGATAAGTGAAGAATTAAACGATATTCCATTATATTATTCAATGGAAAAATTTTCTGCAGTACTTCATTTACAAAATATTCCAATGTTAATAATGAGGTCAGCACTTGATTCTTGGTTTTCATTGCTTGTATTGTATTAAAGTACAATTTATTTCATTAATTCTTATAATACAATAATAATATGTACGTATGTATATTTTTAGGTCAGCGATAATGAATGGTGGATATAGAGTGTCTTATTCACATGCTTATAAAATGTCTGTTAAAACAGATGCTCCGGCAGCATTTTTGTGGGACATATTTAGGAGTTGGGAGAAAATTCACCCGGTTAAAAAATCGAGGTTTTTTAAATATATACAATTTTTTTTTTTATGATCGTTTAGCATAAATTTTTTAATATGCTTTTTATTTTAATTTAGATTAGTCGAAGGTAGTCCAGCACAGGCTATTTTATCGAAAGAAATTGTTACTCAGGTTGATTTTACTGAACGTCATGATGCAAACCCTGATAGTAGAAAACATGGGTTTTTGAGATTTCAATACAACCCTTTGCCGTTTTGGGGACCTGGTACTAGATCTACTGCAAGGTCAGTAAATATTCTGCTGCATACCTGTATATTTTTGGAATCTTTATGTAATTTTTTTTGTTGTTTTAGAGTCGGGGAAGATAAAATGAATAGAAGTAGAAAAAATCAAAATAAAAATAGCATACATAAAAGTAAAGACTTTAATCTTAAAAGAGAGAGATCCCCTGAGACCCCTATAGATGATATAAAACATTTGAAAGTTGAATCTGATAATACGTGATTTTTATTTAAAATAAACATTTATAATTAAAATTTAAATGCTTTTTCTTAATTTTATCCCATTTTATCCTTTTATGTTTACCATATAAAATATTTAAGTTGAATATTGGATTAAAATAATAGTAGATTTGTATTAGTATTATAAATTTATTTATTTGTTTTACATACATTTGAATTAATTGTTTAATTAAAAATAATATAAAATTTTTAATTAAAATTTGAATGCCATATCTCTATACATATACATAAGAGTATAATTTATTCGTGTATGTTGTTTGAAATATAAAAGATAAAATAAATGATTGTACAAAGAGGTGTAAATATAGTACAATGTTTGTCAAAAATACTATTTCATATAAATATATTAATAAAAATATGTTTTTTTACTACATAAAATTAAATGTAACTTTCACTAGATTTGTTATAATTTTAATTAATTAATAATATTAATATCAATTCTTTTACTTAAATGAAATACACAACATATTTGGGACAGTATTCATCGTCTCTAAATTTTGAAAATATCTGGTTGACAGGTTCCCGTATTTCTACCACATTCTCATCAAAATCGGCTTCGGTGACGATGATCAATGCACTGGCCATCATTTTTTCGCCATCGTCATCACAGTCTTTCAACGCGTGTTTAGCCATAGATGCGAATGTTACACCTTTTCCAAATGGCTGATGGTCACTTTTTACATAGCAACGCCAATTCCAATTGTGTACCATTATCGATTTAGCATCGCGTCCTCTCTTCAGTCCACGGAAAACCACCATATCATGAACGTTTTCTTTTCCGTATGCTGCAATATATTCTAGCTTCCTAAGCGAATATCCGACATTCAAATAAGGGTTAATTATATTGGCTATACGTGTAATTGTATATATTTTTTCTGTAGTCATGTGGAACCTCTTGCATATTTTTGAATATTCTTCATTATCCTCTGAAAGCATATGGAAATAAATAATATTTTCGTCATTTGAGATCAGCGGGTTAATGTGAAGCATAGACGTTCTAATTGTGTTCATGATTTTTTTTTCAATTTCTTTGTATTGTTCCACAGGTTTTTGAGCTTCGTGCATCTGTTCTGTTATGAATCTTTGCATTTCAATGTCGTAGGCGTCGTTTTCGAATTGTTCAAAACTTGTTATATCCTCTTGAAAGAATTGAAATTCAGCATTGGTGTATGGAGATAATGCATTATTGTCTATTGACTGTAATGATTGAGTCATCGATGTATTTGTTATATCTGTATTAGCTGGCCACCATACATTTTGACTTAGTGTTTGTAGTGTTGAGCTCGTGCTTGAAACATTAGTATCTGGCCGTGTATTTTGAATTGGTGGTATTAAATCTATTTGTTCGTTTTTAGCTTTGTAGATATTGCTAATTGCGCTTTTATTCGATTTGGCACTATATTCTTTAATATTAGATGATTTATCACTCAATTCCATTGCTGGTACGAGTTGTATATCTCGTCTAAGTTGAATATCATGCTTCCATTGTTGTTTAAGAATGGTTTCTTCTGCAAGATAACTCATGTTATACGGTAGACATTGTCTTTCAAACCTATTTTTCCATTCTAGTTCATTTGCTTTACGCGAATTATATATTTTACTGTTATCTATTTCTTGTTTTGGTATAGGGATACTTAAATTATTTTCAAGAATTGGTGTTAAAGAAATTGCTGGCTTAAGTTGCATATTGCACCTAATTTGATAGTCATAATTCCATTTTTCTTTGATTGCATTATCATGTACAAGTTTCCTTTTTTCAATTATTGAGAAATGATTTTTGAATCTCAACTGCCATTTTAATAGATTATTGTCAAATGATTTACGTTTGTTACTATCAATATTGCTACGCTGTTCTATTTTAGATGATGTAGCTATCGGAGTTTCAATGTTCGAGTTAAATTTAATTTTTTTTAGTTCATTAGATTGAATTTCAAGCGTGAAAGCTCTTTCGCTCTCTTTGCGCTTTTCGTTAAATAACCATTTTTTTTCACATTTCTTCTGCCATTTAATGTTTTCAATTTTTTTATTTTGACGTGTATTTTCACGTTGTTGACGCATATTCAAGCAAAATTCTTGTTCGAAAATTTTGTCTTCAAGTTCCTGTAACTCATTAATCACTGAACTAATATCTTGTAATCGTGTATTATCGTCCTCCAAATTTTCATTAGATTCACTATTTTGAATACTTTCTATCCATTGTTTTACGCTACTATCAAATTCCTCAGGTTCATGTTCTCCGTTAAATGTCCAAAAAGTATTAAAAATATCATCCCATATTTCTGTAATCACCAATTTTGCTTCTGCCTGTTCCCTAAATTCTTCCAGTTTTTGTTGTGTTTCATCCAATGTAATAAAATGTTTTTCTGGCAACTCACTATCTTCCACACAATGGTGCATTTGAATCGATGATAGGGCATTGTATAGAGCTGCAGCTGAAATTGTAGCTTCTTGTGATTCTTGAAGTGAAGATTTTTCACATTGATCCCAAAAATTTTCATTGAAAATCGATGGATCATCTAAAACGAGCGAGTCATCTAGATGTTCATTACTTGTAGATATTAAGTCAAAACTGGATAGCTCTTCGCTTGTATGCTCTTCAAATGAGAGTTCTTCGAATGATAGTTCTTCTATGTGAAACGACTGATCTGCAGGAAATGAGCGTATCTGAGATGTTGAGGTGTCTGCATCGAGTCTTGCGATCAATGAACATTGTTTTTCTTCCAGTAATGTTGTCTCTTGTGTAGGTATCTGTTTGATCGATTCATTTCTGACCTCTTCGCTCTCAACATGTTGATTGTTTTCTGTCGATTCTTCAGAGCTTGTGTTGGCTTTTTTACCAGGAGACACGGGGTCGCCCATTCTATTTAAAAATAAACAATAAAATTACACCATATCTCGTCAATATTATTATGCGTAGAAGAAGTCGAAAATGTAGCATTTATGACTGCTATGAAAATTCAAAGTTCATTTTATATTTTTTTAGAATATCAGTGTAAATATACATATGTACATTAATTAATAATTTCAATATCGATTTGATTGTTCAAACAGGTGACAAATACATATGTATTGTTTGTTATTTTTAAATATCATCATATGTACATATCTGCGTATACTTATTTCCATTTAATTTGGTATAAATTAGTTTTTATAGGTAATATGAATTATTATATGGGTAGTGTATTTATCATGAAGTACTCAATTAAATAGTATTGTTGCAATAACAATGTTATAGTAAAAAATTAAACAATGTGAAAATTGTTTAGGTAAAAATTATACCAATGAATTTATTTCAATATTCACATGTGTGAATAATCCATTACCATTAATTGTAATAAAATATCAGAAAATATATACATATACATATGCAGAAGGGTACAAAACATACTTAATTATGTGGTATATTTATAAAACATTAAATTGTTATGAAATTGTAATATAATATGTGAGTTTTTAACCTTGTTTTATCGCTCATCTTCAACACCTCTCAATTACAGTAAATATTAAAAATAAATTTGTCCATTAGCGACATGAACGATTTAATATATATGAATTGTGGTGTTGCCAATTGAAATATTAATGTGTAAAGTGTACTCTGTATTTATTTTTCGAGATAGGTAAGTAAATATTTCCTCATGTTTCAGCTTTAAAGAAATTGTGTCGTTTCAAGCAAATAAGTATGATTGTAATAATTATATATTTAAATTACATGAATATCTATGATTTAAAATACGGTCATTAACATTAAGTTTTGTAAGAACTTTGTAGTGCATATTTTTGCATACATCGGTCACCGTTAAATAAAAACTGAATTTGGTTGGCATAAATGGATTGCATATATTTATTCAATTTTAATGTATGTACATTTGATTTTGAATGAAGTTTTTAAGGACAGGCTTCGCGCTTGACGCATTTGGAGCCATTTCTCAGGTAGCCAGATACACAGACACAGCCCTGAATGCATTTCAAGCTTGGTACTTCTGATCTTTGTTGGCAACTTGCTTGAATTTTGGGTACACAAGTACTTTGACGCTCATTCACCCCACAGCCTGAGTGATAAATATTTATTGAGTATAGTATATGTGGTGTTCACATAATAAGTAGTTAATATAATACTTACTGCAATCTTCAGGTTTTACACAGACACCATTCTTGCGTATGTAGCCGTTTATGCAGAAACATCCTCCAACGCAAGGTACATAACATGTGGAGATTCGTTTTTCGCACGTTGGTGGACAAGCAGAACCGCAAGATTTGTATTCTTCATTTGGCCCAACACATTTATTCGCTGCAATGGAAATTTTATAATAAAAAATGTGATATTGAAATTTTATAAGAAGAAATGTGATACTGTAAAATAAACATGTATTGTAGAAATTAACATACGACAAGTTGATGGAAGGATACATTTTTGATTATTCCTTACGTATCCTTTTTTACAGAAACATCCTCTCTGGCAAGCTATGCGACACACTTGTGTAGGATTCTCACATGTAGGATCACAGGTTCCACATGTAGTAAATTCTTCATTTGTATCATTGCAAGCTACAGCTGAAACAGTTATTTAAAAAAAAATGCATTCTGTTATAAGAGGTTTTAAATACAGTAAGTTGAAACTCGGTCTCCGTCACGGGCCCGAATGTGAAACGCCCGAAAACGCAAATATCTGAAGGCAAAGATCGAAAATCGAAAGATCTTAAGTCGAAAGATCAAAAAAAAGGGTGCATGGTAAACGGTACATGCTCACGTACATACTCACTTAATTTGCGCGAGCAGGATACAACAGGAACAAGAGGATCAGGCTTTTCCTCCCGTATTAATGTGCGCGCGCAGAATACGGGAAGAAAAGCCTGTTCCTCTTGTTCCTGTTGTATCCTGCTCGCGCAAATTAAGTGAGTATGTACCGTTTACCATGCACCCTTTTTTATCTTTCGAATTAAGATCTTTCGATTTTCGATCTTTGCCTTCCGATATTTGCGTTTTCGGGCGTTTCAGATTCGGGCCCGTGAGGTAGACCCGTTGAAACTATACTGTGAGTTTGAATGAGTTTTTCCAAAATCTAGACATACATAGCTTCATCTTTACGCTTTCTTGGATCCAAAAAGGGCAGATTCTCATTTCATAAAAATATAGTACATTATGAATAATTTATATTAAAACTATAAATAAGATAAAATTTAAACTTACGACAATCCTCAATTTTTATGCACGTTCCATTGTCCTTTATATAACCTGATTTACAGAAACATCCTGGGACGCATAAGGCAGGGCATATTCTGATTCTATTATCGCAAGTGGCTGGGCAGGCTGAACCACAACTGTTAAACTCTTCATTGAGTCCAGAGCAAACTCGAGCTGGAAGATTGAATGAAGTGAGAATAAATTGAAATAAATAAATGTATGGTATGATGGTCGTCCTGTAGTCTTACGGCAACTTCCTTGCGGGATGCACTGTCCATTTTGCCTAACAAATCCTGGTTTACAGAAACAGCCTCTGTGACAACCAGGTAGACATTGAGGTGTCAGATTATCGCAAGTAGGATCGCACGATCCACATGCTTTAAATTCTTCATTAGGAAGGGTGCAAACAATTGCTGGAAACAAATTCGAGCTCTCAATAAAGTATTCTAATATTATAAGATATTCCTCACGGGATCGAATGTAAATGCACGAAAAACCAAATATCGGAAGGCAAAGATCGAAAATCGAAAGATCTTAAGTCGAAAGATCAAAAAAAAAAAGGGTGCCCTTCTTTGCCTTTCGATATATGGTTTTTCGTGCATTTACATTCGATCCCGTGAGGTAGACCCCTGTGTCTACATATGTAATTTAACTTACGACATTCTTCTACTGGGATACATTGACCGAGATGTCTTATGAAACCGTCTTTGCAGAAACATCCTTCGGCACAATCTTTAGTACAAACAGGTGTCCTATCGTCGCAAGTTGGTTGACATTTTGTTCCGCATGTTTTGAAAACTTCGTTTGGATTCGAACAAGGAGGTGCTGAAAATTCAAAAAGTTTTATTAAATGTTACATATATTGTTTTATAAATGTTACATATGTATACACTGAAATAAATTAGCTTACGACAAGTAGCTTTTGGCACACACACTCCTGATTTTCTGACGTAGCCTGTTTTACAAAGACATCTATTTTTGATACAAGGTGTACTCAAGCAACTAGAATCTGGACTACCATTACAATTTGTGTCACATGGTGTGGAACAATTGAATACATCTTGAGTTTGTGAATTATTGCAACCTAGCAAAAGAATAAAGTGTGAGTGTAAAAAAAAGGTATAAATCCGATTACATATTTATTGTATTTGCTCGGTTACATTGGTTGGCAGGCACACAGGCTGCCCCGATTCGGACGAATCCAGGTCTACAGAAGCATCTAGGAATACATTCGAAGTCTGGTGGTGGTACCGTGCAACCTCTAACAACACCTTCTACTAAACTCAAACAATCTTCATCAAAGGAACAGAATGCTGGACATTCGACGACCTCTTCGTTGGTACTGCATGTGGGTGCTGTAAATTAATCCAGTATTGTTTGGAGAGTTTTCATTTTCGAAAAGCTTCAACTAGTTAGTTTGACTTTAACTTACGACACTTTCTGACTGGAATGCATTTGCCTAGATGCCTAACGTATCCTTCTTTACAGAAGCAACCACGTACACACTGTTCAGTACAAGTAGGATTTCTGTTCTCACAAGTTGGTGGACAGTTAGAGCCGCATGTGTTAAACACTTCATTCACATCGTTACACCTAGGCGCTAAAATTAATTACTTTTAGCGTTTAATGCTTCGATTTAAATGCTTGCCTATAAATACATATATACATTGAATTAAATACTTACGACAATTGCTCGATGGGATGCATAGGTTGTTGACATCTCGTACCAAACCATTTCTGCAATGGCATCCTCTCATGGCACAACGTCTGATTGTACAATTTGCAAGTGCTGGTCCTCCACATGTATCATCACAAGTAACGGGACATGGACGTGCTTCCTCAGTAGTTGGATTATTACAACCTATGAAACAAGAACATTATGCGTAATAATTTAAATACGCTGGATCATTTCTTTTAATTACATATGTATGCATATGTACATAGGTAATATGTGTGCCAATGTTGACTCACATTGATCAGGAGACACACAGTTGCTACCAATTCTTACAAATCCTGGTAAACATTCACATCTTCGTTGACATACTGGTCGAGGTGGTGGCTGAGCGCAATCTCTTATAAGGCCATCTATTACTCTTGCACAGTCTAAGTCAAAGGAGCAGTATGCGGGACAAGGATTATATACTTCATTAGTACCACATTTCAGCGCTGGAAGTAGAATTTAATTATGAATTATGAATTCAGCAGGATGGTTAAAATTTTGACGTTTCATAAGACTCACGGCATTCATTTACTGGTATGCATCTACCCTGATGTCTCACAAAACCACTCCTGCAGAAACATCCCTCTACGCATTGGTTTGAGCATATTGGATTGAGATCATCACACGATGGTTGACAACTCCTACCACATATTTTGTAAACTTCGTTTGCTCCAGTGCATGTTGCTGAATACATAATTTTTACCTTAGTATGTAGGTGATTTTTGTGTTACGTGACATAAAGGTATAAACTTACGACAGTTCTGACGAAGTATGCATATTCCAGCTGCATTCCTCACGTAGCCATTTCTGCAGCCGCACCTGTAGTTGGTACAGTTACAGTTTGTACTTAATACACCTTCGCAATCTTGATCGCAGGGTGCTGAACAGTTCACTGCTTGTTCCGTCGTTGGGCTTCTGCAACCTGAATAAATAGATAGCGTGAAAGTTTTAGTGATTATATAATTAATTCACTTGGATGAATTTAAAACTATTGTACATACATTGATCGATTGGGACACATACACCATTTGATCTGATGTAACCAGTTCTGCACTCGCACCTAGGTCTACAAGGAAGTACTACAGACGTTGGAACGCAATTTCTGTTAACAGGATTGAGTAGAGATTGACAGTCTTCTTCAAATGAGCATTGAGCTGGGCACATATTGACAACTTCGTTGGCACTACATACAGGCGCTTGAAAATTTTATGAAATATTAAAGTTCTATTTGTTCAGATTATGATATTGGAATTTGGAAGGTATGACTTACGACATTGTGAAACTAGAATACAGTTTCCATTGAATCTTACATAGCCTGGTCTACAGAAACAACCTTCTGTACAAGGTCCAATACAAGTTCCATTTGGATTGGTGCATGTGGCAGAGCAAGAGCAGAATCTGTATACTTCATTTGTTCCATTGCATCTCGCTGAAACGATTAATATATGTTGGATCTATGCAGGGCTTTTCTTCCCATGCAACGCGGTGGATCGGCGTTCCGGCACCTTTTTTCTCAGCATTTTTTATATTTCAAACGAATATTCTATATAATATAGTTTGAATATAATCTTTTCTAATTAAAAACTTGACAAGAAGTGAGTTCCGGCAAATTTTTTATCAAAAAAAGCCCTGAATTTATGTATGTAGTATGTATAAGACATTGATTTTTATTTGAATTACTTACGGCATTCATTCCGTGGAATGCATCGTTGATTACTATTTCTAACAAGACCGTTTCTGCATCGACATCCTTTCCTGCAATTGTCACTTGACACACAACCAGAAGCCGGTACACCCTCGCAAGTTTCATCACAAGGTACTGGACAGTCGACGGCTTCTTCTACTGCAGGCTCTCTACAACCTTTATTTAAAATCATATTGAATTAATTGTAAGTAATTTACAATGACTTTATATATTACAATTTTAAATCTTACATTGATCTGGAGATACACAATTATTTCCTATCCTGACGAATCCTTGAACACATTCACACCTTCGTGGACAGACGAAGTTCGTTGGCATTGGAACACAATCTATGATGAGTCTTCTGAACAAACTAGCGCAAGTATCGTCGAAAGAACAATAAGGTGCACAGGGATTGAATACCTCATTTGCATTGCATTTTAGTGCTGGAAAGGGTAAAATGAAGTTATTAGACTTCAATAAGAAATGTTCAGTGAAGTTTTAATCAGACGTTTCTTACGGCAATCTTTAATCGGAACACATTTTCTTTGAAGTCGCACATATCCTGGCTTACAGAAGCAGCCTTCTACGCATGGTCGGTTTGGACATACCGGATTTAGTTTATCGCAATTAGCTTCGCAAGCTGTGCCACAGAATCGGTACACTTCGTTAGCATCGGTGCATTTGGCTGAAAAAATGATATTTGATTGGTGTGATATCGTCTGTTTTTGAAATCGATCAATTTTGAACTAAATCTTTATCTCACGACATTGTTCTACTTGGATACATTGTCCAAGTATATTCCTCACGTGTCCACTTCTACATCGGCAACGCTTCTTTATACACGTAATACTACAATTTCCTGCTGGTTTTCCTTCACAAGTTTCATCACAATCAGTTGGACAATCGACAGCTTCCTCCGTATTAGGATTAGTGCAACCTTCAAGAGGGACGTTTACATAAACATGAAATTGTTATGTAAATTAATTAATATTTAGGGAAATTTTCATGTTATTTACACTGATTGGGTGATACACAGTTGCTGCCAATTCTGACGAGACCAGGAAGACATTCACATCTTGGAGTACAATTTGTCGATGGTTGAGTACAAGTTATAGGTACGTTTCCTACGACTGTTCTGCAGGTTCCTTCTGGTTGACATGGATTCGGACAGACATTTACGATTTCGGTTGCTGCACATTTTAGTGCTGAAATAATGTTCCGAATATGATAGCTGTTACGAATTACGTGCGATAGGCTGAGATTTTTAAGAGAGACTTACGACATGAACTTCTTGTGATGCAAGTACCATTAGAGCTTCTCACATATCCGGAACGGCAAACGCATCCTCTGGTTTTGCACATTTGAAGGCACGGAGTAGTATCATGAGTTTCCAAGTTGTCGCACGACAAAGGACAAGGATCTGGACAGTTCGTCACAACTTCGTTGACGTCATTACAACCTAGAAGTAATTTGAATATTAACTGCCGAGATTTTAAGGATTTAAATATGTAAATAAATGTAGAACTCACAGTCTTCAGATCTTACGCATACACCTCTACTATTTCGAAGGAAATTCGGGGCACAATCGCATCTTGGAACACATAGAGAGTTAACAGATTGATTCGCAGGACAAATGTCGGGAGAGTTGTTCAAGTACTGAGCGCAAGTAGTAATTGTTCCTGGAACGCATGATCTAGGACACAGATTTGGAATTTCGTTCGTTGTGCAGACAATCGGTGGTGCTGAAATTTATAATGAGGTAGATGCATCAATGCAATTCTAAATCGATAGTTTGATTTTATATGTATACGGCTTTTTGTTCAATACAGGATTAATAACAAATACAAATGTCCATTGAAGTATGAATGCTTGACTAATCAGAAAGTATGGAACTTCTAAACTATATGTTAAGAGTTTTAGTCATTTATGTTTGAGCAATGAAGGTTATATCTTTATGGCTTAAGCAAAATTCAATGAATGAAATCTGAATGAAATGAAAGGGAGTTGATAATGATAATGTGACAAAATTACTAACGGCAATCGGATGTTTTAACACAAACGTTGTTAGCATTGCGCACATATCCAGGGATACATTTGCATCCTTCTGGGAAAGGTGGAGAAGGTATGCACGCTGGAGGCAGAACTAATTTGTAAAAGGTTCTGCAAGTCTGGAGACATAAATTCTCTCCAGGTGTGAAAGTTTCATTGGATCCAGTACATTTTGGTATTGCTAATAATATATATGAAATAAATCATTTAATAAGAAGGAATTGATCATCCATATATCACTTTATCACTTATTGAAATATTTGAAACTTACGGCACTGAGCTTTCTTCACGCATATGTTATTGCTATTTCGTACATAACCTGCAGCACAATTGCAACCTGAAGGACATGGGCTTGGTGGGATGCAAGCGGGCTTTGGAGTTGCAGAATAGATTGTCAAGCATGTTTCAGGACACACATCTTTGCACGTCACGAATATTTCGTATGGACCGGGACATTTCGGTGCTAGAAAATGTAGTCATATATGTATGTATTATATATGAAGATATATGTAAATTTTGTGTGTATGTAATGACTAGAGGTCGGAATCTGAAGGGGCCGGAAACGTGCCGCCTATTGTTCAATTGTTGTAAATGCTTTGTAAAAAAGGTTCGGCAAACCTTTAACAATGCATTTACAATATTTGAACAATAAACAGCCCCTTCAGATTCCGGGCTCTAGTAATGACCACTATACACATAATTATTTAGGACATGTGTTTTTATGATCATAGATGCGATACTAACGTAAATTAGCTGTTGAATGAGATAATAAATCAAGCACAATTAATAATAGAGGGAATAATTTTATCATTTTCGAAAAAATTATAAAATTATTGAAAGTGGTCGTATCCTATGTATATGTAGCAACTGATTTCAACAATTTAAAAACCTTGCCTTATATACATACATTTGTAGGTTTTCATTATTCGCATATCGCGATTCGTGAAAATGCAGTCGGGACAAATTTATCGAAAAATTGGTCATAAAATTTTAACAAAACTGGCTGTGATAAAAATGTCACGATTATATTTATATATTCATTATACGAGCCGCTATATTTGAAAGTGGCAGAAGTCCAATTTTCAGTTCCAAAAACACTACATATAACTTAATTCACAAATTATTATCACTTTAATTCGATATGTCCAGAATTTCGGAAAAGCAGAATAAACGTATTACATATAAAATAAAAAACATTATTTATAAATATTGTTAAACGCAAATATTTTGCGGAATATTTCTCGGAATGAAGAAAAATGGACTTATACCACTATCAAATATAGCGGCTCACACATACATACACAACACATGTATGTATGTTGGCTCTGAGAGCCGTAGATGTGATAATTTACGCTTGGGGGCTAACATACTACCAGCGCCCCCTACCCATCTAGTTTTTATTCACAATTTTTTTTAATTATGTAAAATATCAAAATTAACTTTTTTATTTGATACGAACTAATAAACAAAAATTCAAAAGAATGAATTAAATTAAAACAAAAATACTGTCATTTTCATTTGTGCGAATAGCACCTCCTTGAAGTGCTTGTCCGCATTTAAAGTATATATTAATTGTAAAATTTCAGATAATATGTAATCAACATTTTAGAAATCATATAAAAATAAAGTCAAAACTCCCGATATTACCAAACATCCAATCAATCTTGCACCCGGGGTCGTCTGCCCCCCCCCCTACCCTTCCCACGCTACGACCTTATTTGTATTTTAACCGAAATGGTCAATTAATATCGCTTTGTAATTTTTATATATTGTCTTCGGTGCAATGTGATAAATAGACTGCGGATAGACACCGTGCTTTTTCCAGGAATCGGGGCGGTTTAGCTCTATTTACAAATCTAGAGAAATCTTTACAAAAAAAAAAACGTTCGGCGAACCTTTAACAATGCATTTACAACAATTGAACAATACGCGGCACCCTCTGGGTCCGGGCTTTAGTGATAAATTTGTGTTATAGTTTTTCAGTTTACTATTAAAATATGTACATATATATGTAGTTGTAATGGTTAAATTTTTTGATATTTATTTCAAATAGAAATCAAAATTGTTGTTACATACTTTAATTTTCGTAGGTTAAAACAGGTAGACGATAAATTAAACCAACGGTCTTATCAACATTTTAAAAAAATCTCCATCAGTGACTCATTACTTCTCCATTACGTCTCCAATACTTTTTTTTGTGAATAAAAATGTGATAAAAGTGAATAAAATCTATTTATTTTCAACGTTTATTTAAAATTATTTCAAATCAAAATTTTAACACTCGGGCTTCATTATTAAACTATGTAACTATATTGCAAAATGTAGTGGTAAGTGGGAGGAATTAGAATGTGATGCTTTAAAATTTCCGAAAAAAAATTCTGAAAAAGGAATTATCTGAAACTGGTCCAAATGTCAGCTACGTATTCAGTGTTGGAACTATAAAAATTTGGTCCGCGTGCAAAAGTTTCCGAAGGGCCCCATGTATATATATATATGTATATAATAATAATAAGTTTTTATTCCAGACGATGAGGAGAATAGTGCAATCCCCAACGCCCATAATACGTATACATATATGTATTTACATATGTATATATGTATATATATATATATATATATATATATATATATATATATATATATATATATTTTTTTTTTTTTATGGAATAAATTAATTTACAAATTTTAAATGTCCTTCTTCGTCTTCAAATTTGCGAATTCTGCAATCGCATCTTTTCATGAAATTTTCTAAGCTTCCTTCATATTCAATAGTATTGTAATTACCGGAATGGTATGTCTCGACATAGAAAAGGCCTTCGACACGGTTTGGCACGATGGACTCATTCATAAGCTCCTTATTAACAAAATACCAAACTACCTAATTCTCATCATCAAATCGTACTTAACTCGTAGAAAGCTAGTGGTTAGCGTAAATAATGAATTATCGTCTCCAAAAATAATCGCAGCTGGCGTTCCGCAGGGGAGCTTGCTTGGCCCACTCTTGTTCTCCATATATATAAATGACATACCTATTCCAAAAAACTGTTACATAGCCCTATATGCAGATGATACAGCTTGCTTCACAAGTAGCAAAAAACCAGACACTATTCTTAAAAATCTTGAATTTGCAATTAAAACAATGACTGAACACTTCACTAAGTGGAAAATTCAAATTAATCAAACCAAAACAGACGCCATATTCTTTAGTGTTAGAAAACATAAGCCAAGTTCAGATCTGAAAATCCCCTCTGGAGAAAGTCTGAAATGGCAGTCAGTAATAAAATATTTAGGAGTAACGTTTGATAAAAGAATGAGATGGGCACCTCACATTGAGGCAGCGAAATGCAAGGCGATGCGGGGTATATCCTCAATATATCCAATATTTAATCGCCATAGTTCTTTATCAACTCAAAATAAAATAAAATTATATCGCGCGCTCATATTACCATTATTAACCTATGCTTCACCTGTATGGAATAACGCCTCGAATACTAATCTTTCCAAGCTCCAAGTTATAAAAAATAAATCCCTAAAAATAATTTATAATACACCCATATATACTAAATTGAAAAAACTGCATGCCATATATAATATTCCGTTTGTTACAGACATTACTAACAAACTAACCAGTAGATTCTATGAAATAATCACTAATAACCATACTAACACACTTGTGAAGAGTCTCGGTGATTACAACAAAATGTCTATACCCATCAGGTATAAACACAGATTACCCAAACACAATCTGCTTTAGGTCATCGACTTTAGACAGTCTTTAATTAATATTATGTATTAGATGTATTATGAACATTTATAAGGATTGTAAATAGGTTTTGAGCTCTTTTTCCTATTATGCTTTAGATTAACATTAGAATAATATAATACAGTGATTACTAACCAAATTAAATTAAAATTGTAAAATAGAAAATGATCAGTAGATCAGTAGCTATTAAAATAGATATAAGATGTATTGTGAACATAATTTCATAATAATAAAAAGCATTTAAAAATCAAAATAGTATTGTAAGTTCATTTAACCTGGATTGGTCTTTGTGTTTCAAATTTTAGGATATAAGCAAAATATTGATAGTTACTATATAATAAGGGCTTAAGAACAGTGAAGTTTTATGAGAGTTTTTTATACATAATTTTGACTGTTCTCAGTTAGTTAAAATTGATTTTATTAAGTTTATTAATAGCTCTATTTTTACTTTATCTATGTACGTAGTAACAATAGATGAAGTTTTGTGATCATGCGAAAATTCGAACTCGAGATTTTGACGGATTCGAAATCGATCACTGATAACGTTTTCATGATCTAGAAAAAATGTGTGTGTGTCTGTGTGTGTGTATGTGTGTGTGTGTCTGTGTGTGTATATTTTGGGGATATTTTTAACACCGTTAGTCCTATCAAACTGAAACTTAGTATCGCTTACTGAAATTCTTATCGACACGACGTTAATTTTTTTCAAATTTTTAAGTTGACCGGAAATGGTACCTCCCCTTATAGGTGTCCTCTTTTTTTTAATTTTTTGAATTCCTTTATCTCCCAAACCACTAACTGAATCGGACTGAATTTTTTTTAAATATGATAGAAATAATAATTTTTATAATCTTATATTTTTTCAATATTTTTATCTGAACTGGAAGTAGTACTTTTACTCTAGAGAATCGAGGTTTTTTATGTTTTTCTCAGAAACATTTTGGTTTATTTAACTGAAATTTCATATCTAAAAGTTTAAGCTGAATACCAAGTTATTTATAAAATTTAGTAAGCATCCGTCAACCGGAAGTGGCAGTTTACTCTTGTTCGATTTTTCTTCCACTATTTTTTTCGACCCCTTAAATATGTATGCTCTTCACGATAAAATTCAAGTATAATTCTTGTATCAATGTGATGAAAATTAAAAAAATTCGGGTGTGACCAACCCATGACTTTATCTATGTATTTGAGGAATATAAGAAGGTTACAAAAAAAAAATTCGATATTGAACTGATGACTATGATAGCGATATAAATTGAGCGCAAATGTATGGAAACTTGCACAAAACAAAAGTTCTACTTCCGGTTGTCTGATCTTGTTCAAATTTTTTTTATTACTAAAAATCACTATCAGTATCATACTCATTAAATATCAAGAAAATAAAAATAATTTTAAAGGTCAAAATAAAGTAATAAAATATTGTTTTAAAAAAAAATACTACTTCCGGTTTACGAATTCTGACCAAAACCCTACCAGCTCTAAGTTAGTACATAAAGGAGAGAAATATAAATTTTCAGCTTAATACGTTCAGGGGTGCGGACAGAGTAGTGGGCACAACATTTTTGACCTTTCTACGAGGAAAAAAATCCCACTTCCGGTTCATTAAATTAAGTAATTTTTTTATTATTTTTACTTAAAATCACTATTTTTATTATACACAATAAATATCAAGAAGCTTAAAACAATTTAAAAGGTTAAAATTAAATAATGAAAAAATAATGAAATATTGTTTTAAAAAAAAATACTACTTCCGGTTTACGAATTCTGACCAAAACCCTACCAGCTCTAAGTTAGTACATAAAGGATAGAAATATAAATGTTCAGCTTAATACGTTTAGGGGTGCGGACAGAGTAGTGGGCACAACATTTTTGACCTTTCTACGAGGAAAAAATCCCACTTCCGGTTCATTAAATTAAGTAATTTTTTTTTTATTTTTACTTAAAATTTTTTCTTTAAAATACATGCATGTATTCACACACGGACTGGAATATGTTCAGAAAAATAAATTCGACGGATCAATAAATCTAATAGTGAAACTTAAAACCAAAGAAGATCTCAAACTATACTATACAAGACGAATATGGCATAGAACCAGAAATATTGTAGACAAATGAGAATTTAATCGCCTAAGTAACAATGTTAACCGATTTATTAAAGAGCACAAACAAAATTGTTTTGAAAAATATTTGAGAGGTCTGGGCTCTGCAGCCAATAAAAATTACTCACTATGGAAAGCAAATAGGAAATTCAAACAACCAATTCTACAAATACCACATCTGAAAAATACACAAGGACAGTGGATAAGACGCAACAAAGAAAAGGCTAAGCTATGTGCACTACACATAGATGCATTATTCCAACCATATACATATAATACATACATACATACAATCTGATGCTGATAATACGCCAATGAATACCACCTTAACTAATTAAAACTGTCACCCCCGACATCATACAGACCGATATCTTTATTGCCTGTGATCTCTAAGCTGTTTGAAAAATTATCATTGAAAAGACTCAAACCTTTAATTGATATTCACGACACCTAATATGGCTTTAGGTTTAAACACTCTTACATCGATAAAGTGCACCATGTTATTACAAAAATCGAATGATCATTAAAGGAAAAAATAAGTATTGTCTGGCTGTATTTCTTAATGTCTCGCAGACCTTCGACAGGGTATAGCACGAATGACTTATTTACAAAATCAGCAAGTTACTTGGAAATTATTGCAATCACTTGAGTCATACTTGTCTGGACGCAAATTCAGAGTCGCCCATGAGGAGGCATATACTGACTTTTTCACAGTCATTTCAGGGGTACCACAGGGAAGCGTGACAAGACCTATCCTGTACCTGAAACACACTTCTGAAATCCCAAAAAGCAAAGAGGCATTCATTGTAAATGACACAGTCATTATGTCATCGAGTCATAAGCGGAGGCGGTTGAATGCTTGCAGCGTGCACTTGACAAAATCAACCAATGGACCAAAATTTGTCAAGTTGAATGGAAAATATACTTTACATACACCTTATTGAGTTAAAAAATATGAAAAAAATAAGCTTATTTTTGAAAAAAACATTATTAAAGAGAGAAATTGAAAAAACAAAAATACAAAAAAGGGTATTTTTATAATATTTCATTTTTCTATTATTTTCATATACAACATGTATTTTTTTTTTCGTATTATTGTAATCTAATATATAATTTCTAAAAAGACTTTGTATGTACATATGTAATGTTGGTTGGGAATTGTTGGGAAAGTTTCTATGACGACATGAGGACGGGGGACGGGGGCGCCAGGGGGCTGGGAATGGGGGGTGGGGGGGCTTCGTAACGAGTCAAAATTTTATGACGACGAGTCGTTTTTTTTTTTCGATTCAAATAAATTTAATAAAAAAACAAATGAATATTTACTATTAGATTCACCATGTTTAAGCAGTTTGTATGTATTATAAATACTGAGCGAAGCCGGGTAAAACAACTAGTATATTATAATATTGAGTGGTTATAAATATATAATAATAACAATCAACTTTAGTTTTGAAAATTTTTCAAATTGCCGCAGGCAAAATTTTTTTACCACAATCTTCACATCGTCAACAAAAGTCGTCAATCAAACTGTATCACTTAACTTAATTTCTACCGACTGTCTTTTTACTTTATCTATGCACGTAGTAACAAGAGATTATGTTTTGTGATCATTTTGTGAACCTTTTATAATGTTTATTGAACTGAAATTTCATATCTAGAAGTTTAAGCTTAATACCAAGTTATGAATAAAATTTGGCAAGCATCCGTCAACCGGAAGCGGCAGTTTAATCTTGTTCGATTTCTTCCACTATTAGTTTTGACCCCTTAAATATGTATGCTCTTCACGATAAAATTCAAGTATAATCCTTGTATCATTGTGATGAAAAAAAAAAAAATTTAAGTGGGATTTTTTTCTCTTATAAAATTCTAAAATGTTGTGACCACACGGTTTTTCCATACCCCTTAACGTATCAAGTTGAAAAATTATATTTGTATTCTTTATGTATACATTTGGTAGCTCATCGGTCCAAAATTTCTCACGTGATTGGTCCATGTTGCTCGTATCACCAAAGTCCAAATTTGCTATAGCGGTCCTGTCTTCCTATGTCATATGGCCCAGCATCCTGCTGCAAACCAACGTCCAATTCAGAACGTGCACCTATGCCATGTCCCTGAAGAATCGCTCCCATCCTCACAAAAGTGACTTGGTCCATGTTTCTCGTGTCACCAACGTCCAAATTTGCTACGGTGGCCCTATCTTTCTATGTCATGTGGCCCAGCACCCTGCTGCAGACCAACGTTCAACCCAGAACGTGCTCCAAAACCATGTGCCTGAAGAATCGCCCCCATCCTCACAAAAGTGACGGTTGACCCTGAAAAATGTGCACCCAACATTCTGCCACTATGTTGACTGTGCTTCTTCCATTGACCCAAATTAAATCCATTTATTTCTGATGTATTTTCTCGTTACACCTGCGAGATGATCTAAGCACTCTGCTGCAACTGTCCATGTATTTTTCAAGGTACTCGTGTTTCCACTAGTTTCCAACTAGATTTTTTTTTCGATGTTGACGTCTATCAATTGTTCCGCTCTCTCTCGTTGAAGTCGCGATCTGGCGTTTCTTCGGTTTCAAATGCCCTCACGTGGTTCATCCAAGTCGCTCGTTTCACCAACGTCCAAATTTGTTGCGGTGGTCCCGGCTTCCTATGTCATGTGGCCCAGCATCCTGCTGCAGACCAACGTTCCATCCAGAACGTGCTTCCGATGCCATGCCCTCTGAAGCGTTGCCTCTATCCTCCCAAAAGTGACTTGGCTGACTCCGCCGACTGGAAAACCAACATTTATCCAATCTGATAAATGTGCCTCTTTGCCGTTGCATGGTTCCGATTGAAATTCATTATGTACCTTGTTATTTCCGACTCCTATGAGATTACACCTGTGATGAAACAGGTCGTTCTTTTCCAACTAGATTTTGCCGGCTAGTTGACGTCTCTCGTCCGCTATTAATTTTTCAATTACGTCTCGTTGAAGTCGTGGTCTGGTGTTTCTTCGGTTTCAAATGCTCCAACGTAGTTGATCCAAGTCGCTTGTTTCACCAACGTCCAAATTTGTTGCGGTGGTCCCATCTTCCTATGTGATTTGGCCCAGCATCCTGCTGCAGACCAACGTTCCACCCAGAACGTGCATTCGTTGCCATGGCCTCCCAAAATGGACTTGATTGACTCCGCCGACTGACCAACCAACATTTATCCAATCTGATAAATGTGCCTCTCTGCCGTTGCATGGTTCTGATTGAATTCCATTTCAATCCGTTTACTTTCGGACTCCTACGAGATGACACCTGTGATATAACAGGTGGTTAACTAGTTTCCAATTAGATTTTTTTTCCAGTTTGTTGACATCTGCCGTCATCAAACAGTTGAAGGGAATAGTGGTTTGTATCGATATCTCTCCGTTGTAGTTTATCTCCGCTCCTTTTCTGACGACGATGCTTTCCCGTGGATCGTCGTCACTAAAGCCCGGACAACCAAGGTGCCGTTAATTGTTCAAATGTTGTAAATGCATTGTTTGATTAAATAAAAAGGTTTGCCGAACCTTTTTTACAAAGCATTTACAACAATGGAACAATGAGCAGCACCTTGGCTATCCGTACTCTAGTCGTCACCTACAGCCGCTAATTCTTGGTACTTGCGGCGTAAGTAGACTGGCGAACTGCACTCGTCCCGGTCGCCCTTTGGATGACTCTGCAATTGCCGGATGCTGCCCTTCGTTGTTGCCATTGACAGCGTCTCATGTTGTCCTCTTCCGGCAGCACCTGTACGAATGCTCCTGCTTCGTACTCTCCTTCCGCCATCCCGATGCATTCTTGGCGGTAAACGCAGTTTATGTCAAGAATGCATATGAAATCCAGTTGCAGTGAGAACTGCAATTCGAAAACCGAATATGTGATGTTGATCTCCGCTCCTTTTCTGACGACGATGTTTTCCCGTGGATCGTCGTCACCAACAGCCGCTAATTCTTGGTACTTGCGGCGTAAGTGGACCGGTCAACTGCACTCGTCCCGGTCGACCTTTGGATGACTCTGCATTTGCCGGATGCTGCCCTTCGTTGAAAGTGTCTCAAGTTGTCCTCTCCCGGCAGCACCTGTACGAATGCTCCCGCTTCGTACCCTCATTCCGTCATCCCGATGACTTCTTGGTGGCCACCGCCGATAATGTCAAAGTCGAGTTGCAGTGATAACTGCAATTCGACAACCGAATATGTGATGTGAGATTCTGTGTGTTGCAGTGAAAACTGCATTTTTTTGTTTCGTGTCTCCATGTCTCGAACTCACTCCTACAGCTCCCAAGGATGGCTTTGCTGTAGCTTCTATTCCTTCGCTGGTGACTTTGTTCCACGGCCCATCTTGGATCCCACTTCTGACACCAGTGTTGCATAGGGGTGGGTGGAGGATCCAAGTAAAAGGCCAAAGTCGTTTCACAGCATTTATTGATGATTAAGGAGATACACGCATTGGCAGTGCTCCGTCCAGAATGTCTTTATATCGCCTAAGTACCGCCTTATAAGGGGCAGGTCTCTCAGGGCATCCGGTTACTTCCCTATTGTTTAGGCATGTACCCGGATATGTATTCCCACGACACCCAGTCCCACGGTATCGGTCACTTCTGCGAATGGCCACTTCGGTGGCCATTGTTTAGCCTACATGCACTTAGAGTCCTTAGAGCACTTAGAGATAATCCTTGAAACCAATTATAACGGTCACACAGTCTCTGGGATGCTACTCGGCCTAATCCAATTGCAACTACTCGGCGGTGAACGTAACAATATCAATATTATTTGTGTGTATTAAGCTCGCCCACACACCGATACATCCAATAATGATCATACACCGCGGTACTAATATAAAAAAGTGAGGCGTCTTTATGATTTTGTGCAGTACGGTTTTCGATGGAAGATTCTCGAGTGGGCGAAGGAGGGGGTGCGGGGAGGGAGCTCGCGCTAGAAGCTTGGTCTCGTACTGTCACTCCTGGCTGTACGAGATGTATGTACATATGTTGCGTCGTATGCGTGCGCCCGATACCTCTCACGTTTGGTCATTCCTTCTGCTTTCGTCTTTCTTTCTACACTTCTTACACTTTCTACATTTCTACACTTCCTTCTACACCTCACTGTAAGTTTTATTTCTTCAAATTTATTTGGAAAACTTATTTTTTTAAAAGCGATATTTGCACCTATTTTAGGAACAGAATCATGGCTCTAACTGTTAATTAAGTGTATCAAAATCAAGAGAAGCTGAGGCAATATTTTCAAGAACTTAAATTTTCTTCCGAAATTACCGATAACACAATAACAGATTCTACCAATTTATTTTATTTATTTAACCCTCATCACTGAGGATCGTGACTATGATGTCCGGTCAACCAGCTGCCTCCATTCAGTTCTAAATTCGGCCAGGCGAAGACTTGCTACCGTGGAAGCGCCCGTCGCTGCAGATACTTGGTCAGTCCAGCGTGCGGGGGATCTGTCTCTGGCTCTTCTGCCTTCGACGCTACCAACCACAACCAACCGCTCCAGGCTCTCCTCACCTCTTCGTGCAATGTGGCCGAAAAACTGCAATATACGTTTCAGGCATATTGTTGACAGTCTATCCTTGATTTTTAATTCTTCAAGAATAGACACATTCGTGCGTTTGTCGTCCAAGGCACGCGCAGTAGCCGTCTCCAGGACCACATCTCGAAGGCATCGATTCTCCGTCTATCCGCCGCCTTCATGGTCCACGTCTCGACACCATAAAGGCAGACAGAAAAAAGAGACTCTTCACGAGACGGATTTTGACAGCAGTTGTAATGGCTCTATTCTTCCAAATCTTCGTTAGTTGTGACATTGCTGATGTAATCCGGCGCCGTATTTCCAATTCGCTGCCGCCGTTGTTAGATATGATTGACCCCAGATAGACAAAATTATCGACCACCTCTATACCGTTTAAAGCTGAGTTGTTGTTTTGCAGCTGTTGGTGACGGTCAATTATCATAATTTTTGTTTTGGGGCGGTTTATCTGGAGGCCAAGCACACTACTCTGTCTCAACACGACGGATCAGTTCGGCCATTTCTTCATGATTATTAGCTATGAGCGTTGTGTCATCCGCATACCGAAGATTGGATAGCTTTTTTCCACCAATGGACACTCCACCCTTCCAACCATCCAGTGCTCTTCGCATTATATACTCTCCATATATATTAAATAGGTCTGGAGATAATATGCACCCTTGCCTTACTCCACGTTGTACTCGAAAATTTGTCGAGTTTAGCGAATTGATTCGAACTACTGCATTATTATCATTATTCGAACTCAGAATCGATCACTGATCACGTTTTCATGATCTAGAAAAAATGTGTGTGTGTGTGTGTGTGTGTGTGTGTGTCTGTGTGTGTGTCTGTGTGGGTGTGTATTTTGGGGATATTTTTAACACCGTTAGTCCTATCGAACTGAAACTTAGTATCGGTTACTAAAATTCTTATCGACACGACGTAAATTTTTTTCAAATTTTTAAGTTGACCGGAAGTGGTACCTCGCCTTATAGGTGTCCTCTTTTTTTAAGTTTTTGAATTCAATTATCTCCCAAACCACTAACTGAATCAGACTGAATTTTTTTTAAATATAATACAAATAATAATTTTTATAATCTTATATTTTTTAAATATTTCTATCTGAACCGGAAGCAGTACTTTTACTCTAGAGAATCGAAGTTTTTTATGTTTTTTTCAGAAACATTTTGGTTTATTGAACTGAAATTTCATATCTAGAAGTTTAAGTTTAATACCATGTTAAGTATAAAATTTAGTTAGCATCCGTCAACCGGAAGTAGCAGTTTACTCTTGTTCGATTTTTCTTCCACTATTTTTTTCGACCCCTTAAACATGTGTGTTCGTCACAAAAAAATATAAATAGTATAATTCTTGTATCAATTTGATGAAAATAAAAAAAAATTATTATATTTTATAAACCGGAAGTGGAATTTTTTTTCTCGTAGGAAGGTCAAAAATGTTGTGCCCACTACTCTGTCCACACCCCTGAACGTATTAAGCTGAAAATTTATATTTCTATCCTTTATGTACTAACTTAGAGCTGGTAGGGATTTGGTCAGAATTCGTAAACCGGAAATAGTATTTTTTTTTAAAACAATATTTCATTATTTTATTTTGACCTTTTAAATTGTTTTAAGCTTCTTGATATTTATTGTGTATAATAAAAATAGTAATTTTAAGTAAAAATAAAAAAAATCACTTAATTAATTGAACCGGAAGTGGGATTTTTTCCTCGTAGAAAGGTCAAAAATGTTGTGCCCACTACTCTGACCACACCCCTGAACGTATTAAGCTGAAAATTTATATTTCTATTTTTTATGTACTAACTTAGAGCTGGTAGGCTTTTGGTCAGAATTTGTTAACCGGAAGTAGTATTTTTTTTTAAAACAATATTTCATTATTTTATTTTGACCTGTAAAATTATTTTTATTTTCTTGATATTTAATGAGTATAATACTGGTAGTGATTTTTCGTAATAAAAAAAATTTGAACAAAATCTGACAACCGGAAGTAGAACTTTTGTTTTGTGCAAGTTTCCATACATTTGCGCTCAATTTGTATCACTATCATAGTCATCAGTTCAATATCGAATTTTGTTTTGTAACCTTCTTATATTCCTCAAATATATAGATAAAGTCATGGGTTGGTCACACCCGAATTTTTTTATTTTGGTTAGAACTTTTTCACAAGTTAATACCGCATTTAAAAATTATTTACAACCAAATGCAATCTAGTAATATCGATGCATTTTCAATTAAAGAAAACTTAATGCCATTATACAAATACGAGGTTATTATAGCGAATTGTCTTCATTACAGTCTCAAGAAACCAAAAATATGTGCGATGTTATTATTAAGGATATAAAAGAGACATACTTTTTCTATTCGATTAATGGCTGTGAAATTATTTAATCAAGAAAATTTTGAAAAGTACACAAAGAAAATGCCAACGGAATAACTACTACTAACCGTTGAATCATATCCAATGTTAAACAAAGAAAAGCTTCAGAGTGAATTAGAAGTGTTTTAGTCAAGGAAAGAAATGCATAGCTTTAATGATTTATTGACATTGTTAAAATTTATTTCTGCAAGCAATTTATGCAAAGTTCTTGAGGAAATAACAAAACTTATTCAAATTCTTCTCACAACTCCAATGACTAACGCTGAGCCAGAATGGTGTTTTTCGTCAATAAAAAAGATAAAGACATATATAAGAATCACATTGATTGACGGCTTCGTCTATGCGTCAATTGAAAAAAAAATTATCATAAATAATGAAAAATTTAACGAAAAGGTGATAGACCTTTTTTCAAAAAAAATGACAGAAGAATCAATTTTGTAATGAAATAAAAATACATATAATGTTTAATTTTAATAATTTTGATGTTAATAATAAAATATAATCTAAATAAACATTTTTTTTATTTTTTATCAACCGCAGCACCCCCAGATATCTTATCCACGAGCCGCCACTGCATATAACTATATAAGTAGTGCATAGCTTTCCGAGAGACTTCGTGATGAGGTCGAGTTCTCTTATTGGTCTCTCGCAAAAACGCTTATCTCGGATAGTATTTGGGACGATTTTAAGTCGAATCTGGGCTCTGGGTAACTAATCAAAAAAATAAAATAAAAACTGCTTGTAAATCAATGGATATAACTTGAAATTTTACTGGGGTGGCATAATTGACATCAGCGGCCCTATATAAATGTCCATGGTCGCAATCAATATTTCTTCGGTGTGATTTAAAGTTTAAACTAATTTTATTTTTTAAAATTCCCCCATATTTAAAAAATATTCCCCCTAGTAGTTTTATGATTGCTAGTAACTTAATTACTTATTACATGAAAATGAGTAATGTAATATACCTAAATACTAAAAATTCAAGAATTTATTAAAAAAAGAGGAAATTTAAATATTTCATTTGAACTAAAAAGCTTTTAGGACTTTATTTCTTCTACTGCGCCTGATAAATAACAAATATACAAGATCAGACGTGACTTGTTTTATTTCTGTATATTTTTATTGTCTGAGTGGCAGAGAAAAACTCATTCTAGGATTTTTTGTCAATTTGAGCCGGAATCAATGTGCTCGCGAACTGTATTGAAAGGCCGATCAACTTTAAAACATGAGTGCCTTATACAAATATATTAAGTCAAAAATTTTTATAATTTTTATTTTTGTACCCATAATAAAATAAAATAAAAAACAAAATTTGATAATAAAGACGACTTTATCGGAAAAATACAATTTTCAAATTTATATTTATAGTTTAATAAAATAAACAAAAAAAGGGGACGATCAGGCAATGTCTCTTCAAAAGGATAAGGAAATAGAAATGGAGGGAATTACATACATTTCTTAAATTTAATTCCCATATGTAGGGCATCGTGAAGGAAGTACACATGTTCCAGCCATATTTCTTAGGTATCCTGGTTTGCAGAAACATTTTTCTTGACATGGTAAATTACATACTTTGTTGGGAATGTCACAAGTACGATCGCAAGTTCCACATGACATATATACTTCGTTTGGATTACTGCAAATTACGGCTAAAATTTCAGAAAAAATCTTCATTAAGACACTGTACGTTTATTATATTTAATATTTGTAAACTAATAATTAAAAAAAAACCAATGCTGTTGAGTTATCTTGTACTTACGACAATTTGAGCGAATAATGCAAATTCCAGCTGAGTTTCGGACATAACCATTTTTGCAGGCACATTTAAACGTGGTGCAGTTGAAATTAGTTTGTGTTAAATTTTGACAGGTTTCATCGGAAGGAGCGGAACAATTTACTATGTGTTCGGTGACAGGGTTTGAGCAGCCTAAAGTTACGAGAAAATCATTTTTAATCTGCAACTTCGAATATAAAAATTATCGATGTAATTACAAACATTGGTCAACTGGAACACATGTGCCATTAGATAAGACGTAGCCTGTTTTACATTCGCATCTTGGTGTACAAGGTGGTGGGGGTATCGTAGGCGTGCAAACGGTAGTGATAGGTTTTAAAAGCGACTGGCAATCGACTTCTACTGAGCACTGAGCTGGGCACATGTTTAATACCTCGTTCACCGAACATATCGGTGCTACAAGATCATTATATTATGAGTTATTTTTATATGCATAAAAATAGCAAATTTCAATTTTAAATAAAAAAAAATCTTACGACAGCTCGAACGAATGATGCACACTCCAGCGGCGTTTCTTACATAGCCACTTCGACAAGCACACCTGAAATTAACGCAGTTACAGCTGCTTGGAACAACGCCCAGTCAATTTTCATCGCAAGGCTCCGAACAACTAACCACGTCTTCTGTTACTGGATTGGAGCAACCTAGATTAACAGGGATTTATCGAATAATTTACAATATGAATCGTAAGTAATAGTTCTTTGAATAGGCTAGGATTTTATTTACATTGGTCTTCTGGAACACATGTGCCATTTAATAAGACGTAGCCTGCTATACATTCGCATCTGGGGTTGCATGGTGGTGGTGGAATCAACGGTGAACAAGCTACAGTTACGGGGTTGAGAAGCGACTGGCAATCGTCTTCTACTGAGCACTGAGCTGGGCACATGTTTAGTACCTCGTTCGCCGAACATATCGGTGCTACAAGATCATTATATTATGAGTTATTTTTACATGTATAAAAAAAACAAATTTAAATTTTAAATAAAAAAATTCTTACGACAGCTTGAACGAATGATGCACACTCCAGCGGCGTTTCTTACATACCCACTTCGACAGGCACACCTAAAATTAACGCAGTTACAGCTGCTTGGAACAACGCCCAGGCAATTTTCATCGCAAGGCTCCGAACAACTAACCACGTGTTCTGTTACTGGATTGGAGCAACCTAGATTAACACATATTTATCGAATAATTTACAATTTGAAGCGTAAGTAATAGTTCTTTGAATAGGCTCGGGTTTTAATTACATTGATCTTTTGGAACACATATGCCATTTAATAAGACGTAGCCTGCTATACATTCGCATCTGGGGTTGCATGGTGGTGGTGGAATCAACGGTGAACAAGCTACAGTTACGGGGTTGAGAAGCGACTGGCAATCGTCTTCTACTGAGCACTGAGCTGGGCACATGTTTAGTACCTCGTTCGCCGAACATATCGGTGCTACAAGATCATTATATTATGAACTATTGATTTGCATAAGAATAAAAAAATTAAATTCCAAACAAAAGATCTTACGACAGCTTGAACGAATGATGCACACTCCCGCGGCGTTTCTTGCATAGCCACTTCGACAGGCACACCTGAAATTAACGCAGTTGCAGCTGCTTGGAACAACGCCTAGGCAATTTTCATCGCAAGGCTCGGAACAACTAACCACGTGTTCCGTTACAGGATTGGAGCAACCTAGATTCACAAAGAATTAGTAACTATTTTACAATTCGAAACGCAAATAATATTTCTTTGGATAGGCTACAATTTTATTTACATTGGTCTTCTGGAACACATGTGCCATTTAATAAGACGTAGCCTGCTATACATTCGCATCTGGGGTTGCACGGTGGTGGTGGAATCACCGGTGAACAAGCTACAGTTACGGGGTTGAGAAGCGACTGGCAATCGTCTTCTACTGAGCACTGACCTGGGCACATGTTTAGTACCTCGTTCGCCGAACAGATCGGTGCTACAAGATCAATTAATTATGAGCTTTTACATGCATAAGAATAAACAAATTAAATTGTAAACAAAAAATCTTACGACAGCTCGAACGAATGATGCACACTCCAGCAGCGTTTCTTACATACCCACTTCGACAGGCACACCTGAAATTGACGCAGTTACAGCTGCTTGGAACAACGCCCAGGCAATTTTCATCGCAAGGCTCCGAACAACTAACCACGTGTTCTGTTACTGGATTGGAGCAACCTAGATTAACACGGATTTATCGAATAATTTACAATATGAAACGTAAGTAATAGTTCTTTGAATAGGCTTGGATTTTAATTACATTGATCTTCTGGAACACATGTGCCATTTGATAAGACGTAGCCTGCTATACATTCGCATCTGGGGTTGCATGGTGGTGGTGGAATCACCGGTGAACAAGCTACAGTTACGGGGTTGAGAAGCGACTGGCAATCGTCTTCTACTGAGCACTGACCTGGGCACATGTTTAGTACCTCGTTCGCCGAACAGATCGGTGCTACAAGATCAATTCATTATGAGCTATTTTTATATGCATAAGAATAAACAAATTTACATATTAAACAAAAAAAATTCGGGTGTGACCAACCCATTACTTTATTTATGTATTTGAGGAATATAAGAAAGTCAAAAAACAAAATTCTATATTGCACCGTACAGACACATTCACACATACCGGCAGCATTATGAAAGACTTATAGCTAAGACAGCATTTTCGATACAAATTGAAAATGAATTAATAGGGATAATATATTAAATTATCTTTATATGAGAATTAAATAAAATTCCACTTAGAAAAATCATATTTCGACTATTCTTGTGGATTAATAACAAAAATTCTATTGATAACTGGCTTACCTCGATAAAATAAAAGATATAGAAAAATCGCGCGATTTAAAAAACACATACATATATCTCCGAATCTCGAGCCAATCAACACTTTTTATTACCAGATTCGTGCTCACTGGGCATTGATCTATAAGAAAAGTCATATCTCGTCTCTGAAACATTTTAAAAGTCGTCATTTGTCGAACAGTGTAATTATTCTTGAATTTTTTCGTGAAGATCACACATGCATAAGGGGTCGAAAAAAATAGTGGAAGAAAAATCGAACAAGAGTAAACTGCCACTTCCGGTTGAGGGATGCTTACCAAATTTTAAACATAACTTGGTATTATACTTAAACTTCTAGATATGAAATTTCAGTTCAATAAACTAAAAGGTTTCTGAGAAAAACATAAAAAGCCTCGATTCTCTAGAGTAAAAGTACTACTTCCGGTTCAGATAAAAATATTCAAAAAATATAAGGTTATAAAGATTATTATTTCTATTACATGTAAAAAAGATTTAATCCGATTAAGTTAACCGTTTTTTTGAGATAATTGAATTCAAAAATTTAAAAAAAGAGGACACCTATAAGGGGAGTTACCATTTCCGGTCAACATAAAAATTTGAAAAATATTTACGTCGTGTCGATAAGAATTTCAGTAATCGATGCTAAGTTTCAGTTCGATAGAAGTAACGGTGTTCAAAAAATCCCTTAAAATACACAGACACACACACACACACACACACACACACACACACACACACATTTTTCTAGATCATGAAAACGTGATCAGTAATCGATTCTGAGTTCGAATCAGTCAAAATCTCGAGTTCGAATTTTCGCATGATCACAAAACTTCATCTATTGTTACTACGTACAAAGATAAAGTAAAAATCTTACGACAGCTCGAACGAATGATGCATATTCCAGCGGCGTTTCTTACATACCCACTTCGACAGGCACACCTGAAATTGACACAGACACAGCTGCTTGGAACAACGCCTAGGCAATTTTCATCGCAAGGCTCCGAACAACTAACCTCGTGTTCTGTTACTGGATTGAAGCAACCTAGATTAACACATATTTATCGAATAATTTACAATTTGAAGCGTAAGTAATAGTTCTTTGAATAGGCTCGGATTTTAATTACATTGATCTTTTGGAACACATATGCCATTCAATAAGACGTAGCCTGCTTTACATTCGCATCTGGGGTTGCATGGTGGTGGTGGAATCACCGGTGAACAAGCTACAGTTACGGGGTTGAGAAGCGACTGGCAATCTACTTCTACTGAGCACTGATCTGGGCACATGTTTAGTACCTCGTTCGCCGAACATATCGGTGCTACATGATCATTATTTTATGAGTTATTTTTACATGCATAAAAATAGCAAATTTCAATTTTAAACAAAAAAATCTTACGACAGCTCGAACGAATGATGCACACCCCAGCAGCGTTTCTTACATACCCACTTCGACAGGCACACCTGAAATTGACGCAGTTACAGCTGCTTGGAACAACGCCCAGGCAATTTTCATCGCAAGGCTCCGAACAACTAACCACGTGTTCTGTTACTGGATTGGAGCAACCTAGATTAACAGGGATTTATCGAATAGCTTACAATATGAATCGTAAGTAATAGTTCTTTGAATAGGCTAGGATTTTATTTACATTGGTCTTCTGGAACACATGTGCCATTTAATAAGACGTAGCCTGCTATACATTCGCATCTGGGGTTGCATGGTGGTGGTGGAATCACCGGTGAACAAGCTACAGTTACGGGGTTGAGAAGCGACTGGCAATCGTCTTCTACTGAGCACTGACCTGGGCACATGTTTAGTACCTCGTTCGCCGAACAGATCGGTGCTACAAGATCAATTCATTATGAGCTATTTTTACATGCATAAGAATAAAAAAATTAAATTTTAAACAAAAAAATCTTACGACAGCTCGAACGAATGATGCACACCCCAGCAGCGTTTCTTACATACCCACTTCGACAGGCACACCTGAAATTGACGCAGTTACAGCTGCTTGGAACAACACCCAGGCAATTTTCATCGCAAGGCTCCGAACAACTAACCACGTGTTCTGTTACTGGATTGGAGCAACCTAGATTAACACCTATTTATCGAATAATTTACAATTTGAAGCGCAAGTAATAGTTCTTTGAATAGGCTAGGATTTGAATTACATTGATCTTCTGGAACACATGTGCCATTTAATAAGACGTAGCCTGCTTTACATTCGCATCTGGGGTTGCACGGTGGTGGTGGAATCACCGGTGAACAAGCTACAGTTACGGGGTTGAGAAGCGACTGACAATCGACTTCTACTGAGCACTGTGCTGGACACATGTTTAATACTTCATTAGCAGCACAGGTCGGCGCTATAAAATATACATAAGTTTATAAAATGTGCTAATTATTCAATAGAGCGTAATCACAAATTTATGTTTATACTATTAAAGTTTATCAAGATCGATTGGATCGCTCAAGTATAAAGTGTTAGTTCATTGTAGATGATAAACTTAAATTCGTCACATTTTCATGCCCAATACACCACTTGGGGTGTATTGGACATTATAACTTACGACAGGTCGATTGCAAAATACAGTTTCCAGTTGAGCTCCTCACATATCCACTTCTGCAGATACATTTGAAGTTTGTACAGTTGTGATAAACTTTTGCTCCTTGGCAGTTGATATCAAAAGACGTTGAACAGTTTGCAATTTGCTCTGTTATTGGATTTGAGCAACCTGGAATTTAATATACCGAGTTTTATATTGTAAAGTGGAGAGTTAATTTTTGTTAAATTATTGTTATAATTACATACATTGGTCAACTGGAACACATGTGCCATTTAATAAGACGTAACCTGGTTTACATTCGCATCTGGGTATGCAAGGTGGTGGTGGAATCAACGGTAAACAGGCTATAGCCACAGGGTTGAAAAGGGATCGGCAATCATCCGCAAATGAACATTGTGCAGGGCATACGTTGAGAACCTCGTTAGTGGTGCATTGTGGTGCTTAAGAGAAGTTCACAAAATTAATATTTTTTATTATTGTTGAAAACTTTAATAAAATGCAATTGTAACTTACGACATCGTGAAACTAGAATACAGTTTCCATTGAATCTTACATATCCTGGTTTACAGAAACAGCCTTCTGAACATGGACTACTGCTTGTAATATTTGGTTTGGTGCATGTGGCATCGCAAGAACATAATTTGTATACTTCATTAGTTCCATTACACTTTGCTGTAACATACATACTTTACTGTACATCCACTGAATATTTTTATAGAAATATTCTCGAATTCCTAAACTTACGGCAATTAGCAGGCAGAATGCATTTTTTATTATGTCGCACATAGCCTGGTTTGCAAAAGCAACCTGCAACACATGGTTTTATAGCTGGCCTAACAATCTGTATTTCACAGTTGGGATCACAAGTAGGACCGCACGTTTGATATAATTCGTAAGGATCTAAGCATTTAACTGAAAATATAATATACATAAAATTAAAAGTAATGAAACTGGAAAAAATACATGTATATATTTTTGGAATATCGTTTTATGCTGACAAAAAACGAAATTGAAAGATTTGTGAAATAATATAATTATGTAATAAAAAAATTGGAATACCGTATTTTGTAGTCGCGTCTGAAAATGATATTAAATTTAGCGCAACGAAAAGAGCACAAATATGTTTAATCATTTTTTTTGATAATGATCAATGTTAATTTGTTATGTTAGCCAATAAAATACGTACTATCATTGTTTGTCCTACATGCATTTGTACCACTATATATAATATTTTAAAAATATCAAAGAGATAATTTTTCGTGATCAATTATAGTAAAATTAAAGCTATTATAAAAATGTATCATGAAGTTGAAATTAAAGTCTTTCGAATATCACGAAAACACAATTTAATTTTTGTGATATCAGTTATCATATCGTAATAATAAAATAACACGAAGTAAGGTTTTACAAATATCATGAATTGTTTGTAATCGTGTGTAATTAAAAGTTTAAGTAACTTTTTGCTTTGACGATCGTCGTTTATAAATTCTCGATGATACAACATATTATGTAGATGTGTTTTCATATATGTACATACATATGATTCGATTTATTTTTTTTCGATTCATAGGCGCTGATTTGATTTTTTTCGATTCAATGGATTCACTCCCACGGGGGCGCAAGGGGTGTAGTCTCATGGAGCCCCGCCAGGGGCGCCACAGGGGGCGCAGCCCTAAAAGGCATTAGCTAAGGGGGGCGCAGAGGGGCGAAGCCCTAAACGGCAATAGCTAAGGGGGGCGCAGAAAGGCGAAGCCCTAGAAAGCAAAGGATCAGGGGGGCACCGAGGGTGAAGCCCTAGAAGGCAACAAAAGAAATTAAGATTTTTTTTGATATTTTTTATTTATTTTTTTGATTTTTTTTTGAATTTTTTTTTTGATTTTTTTTGAATTTTAATTTATTTTTTTTGATAAAATGTTTACTATTAGATTGATTAGATCATGTTTAAGCGGTTTATATTATAAATAGAGAAGCCGTGTAATACAGCTAGTATATTATAAAATTGAAATCATATTCAAATAGCAGTGACAAAGTAGGTGAGATGGTATTGCCAATTTTATGAGGAACCGTTTCAACAATGAAATCAGATAAATTGGCCAACTCTAATAGGAAAAATCAACTCAGAGTCTTAAATATCCAAATCTAATCAGCAGCACTGCAGAAATACTTCTGAATAAATTATTTTCATTTGAGGTCAACCCAGGGCTTGACCGATGCAATCGGGGAACCTCCAATCGGGGACCGACGCAATCGGGGACACGAATAAATTTAATTTATTCTCATCCGAGAAGATTATATTCTGCCAATCACTTAGGGACCTGTAGGCGGGGTACTGGAGTGTTGACTGTATCCCGGCCTAACGAAACACTGTTGTGCTAGTTTTATAAAGTTTTATTGTTTGCCTATGGTTGTACAAAGGTATTATATTTGGGCAAAAGTATGGCGTTCAGCGGTCTCTGGATATGGTAGAGTGTCGCTGGCTCGGCATTCGTTTATGTTCAGAAGGTCTCTGGATGCGGCAGTGTGTTGCTGGCTCGTTGTTCGGCTATGTTCATAAGGTCTCTGGTCTGCTGCTGTGTGTCGACGCTTGCTGCTGTGGGTCAACTGGCGTTGTTTGGGTTGTACCTCCTTTTATAGTGTTTCTGGAATCACCTGACCGATGGTGGTTGTTGTTGATGCGTAAGCGAGGAATTTGCTTTTGTCGAGGGGTAGAATTTTCTGGAACGATTGGCGCCGTTCCGCTCGATGTAGTTTAATGGTGGTGGCGTGTTTCGACCGTTTTGGTTCCGCTCGACTGGTAGGGGCGTTCCGCTTGAGTTTAATATAATGGCTGCAGGTGTGCGTCGTCTGGGTTTCGTTCCGCTCGAGTGTGAGGGGTGGAACATTCTCGAAGGATTTGGCACCGTTCCGCTTGAGTTGGATTTGGCACCATTCCACTTGAGTTTAATATAATGGCTGCAGGTGTTCGTCGTCTGGGCTTCGTTCCACTCGAGTGTGAGGGGTGGAACATTCTGGAAGGAACTGGCGATTGATTCCAAGAAGTGCACGTGTGCGAGTTCTGCGCGGAATGTGGTTTGTTGTTGTGGAATATTCTCGAATGTTTCGATGACGATGACGATGACGAGATTCCTACAGACCAATTTTCATATTTTTTGGCCCATTCCAGACGCTGTAGGCTCATTTTTTTGGTGAAAAATGGATTTGTTGTTGGTCTTCTTGCAAAAAAACCCCATTCACGTTGTTTCTAGACTTATATCAGACACTCAGAACCACTAGCCGCTATAAACTCCGATCTGATATACACGGTAGTTTTGAAGCGTTCTGAAGACAGGAACTCTTCAAAAGTTGATCTTCAGCAAATGTGGTCTTTTTCGGTCTTCCTGGACGTTTTTTTCGTTCTGCAGGTGTAGGATTTGATTTCATCTTGATATATTTGAGCACTGATGTCTTGTTGCATCCAAATTGACTAGCTATAGATTGGAAGCTGACGTGTTTGAAAGCCAAAGCCCAAAATTTTTAGTTTCTTGCGCCGCGGTCAGTTTAGGATAATTTGGCATAGTTTTAGTAAACATCACGGGGACAATGAGAATGAGCCGAATTTCAACCAATTTTTAATTTTTGGGTGTGACCAGTTTTCTTGTGACCAGTTTTAGGGTGCGACCAGTTTTCTCGTGACCAGTTTTAGTGTGACGGGTGATCACGTGTGACCGATCTAGAGCGACCGGCTGTCCTGTGACCGGTTCACATTTGATTTGTAATCACCGAACCATATGTTTCGGTGGGGTCTACCTCACGGGCCCGAATGTGAAACGCCCGAAAACGCAAATATCGGAAGGCAAAGATCAAAAATCGAAAGATCTTAAGTCGAAAGATAGAAAAAAGGGTGCATGATAAACGGTACATACTCACTTAATTTGCACGAGCAGGATAAAACAGGAAAAAGAGGAACAGGCTTTTCCTCCCGTATTCTGCGCGCACACATTAATACGGGAGGAAAAGCCTGTTCCTCTTGTTCTTGTTGTATCTTGCTCGCGCAAATTAAGTGAGTATGTACCGTTTACCATGCACCCTTTTTTTTTATCTTTCGACTTAAGATCTTTCGATTTTCGATCTTTGCCTTCCGATATTTGCGTTTTCGGGCGTTTCACATTCGGGCTCGTGACGGAGACCGGTTTCGGTGGCGGAAAGATAGTTTGGTAATGGCCGTGAGTTTTATTGTTATATTTCCCCATGTGCTTTTGGCGTTTGGAGAAGCTACCGCATTTTGACATTTCGATGATATCAAAAACTCGAAGCTTCTCTTAATATTAGCGTTGAAACAAGTACATTTCAAAATGAAATTGATGAAAAAACCTTACCGAAGAACGAAAAATGTAAGTTTTATGCTAATTATATGTATTCTAATGCGAGTTGTGTGGAGGTTATGTTTAGTCACGAGTGTTCCGCATTTTTATATGATTTTGTATATTGACATTAATTGATTTGAAAATTATATTTGAAATTTGTAGAAGAAGGATGAAGAGAGTGGATCAGACAATAGCGTTATTGAAGAAGAACAGACGGTGAGAAATGGAACGGCTGTTGGTGTAGGGAAAAAACGCAAGATATCGTTGAAGGTCGACTTTAACCGTAAAAAGCTTAAACCAAGTAGATTGACCAAACAACCGACATCCGAAGAGCTCAACAGGTTGCGCGAGACAGAGAATTTATTCAGCTCCAATTTCTTTAGACTTCAAATCGAAGAGGTGTTTAAAGAAATCACTGTAAATCCTAAATACATTAAAAAGTTTAACAAATGGTTATCTAAATTCAACGATTTCTGTGAAAATTTGGAAGATGGAGATAATTATGAACTGTCTAATCAGTCGTGGCTTTCCGAATTGAACATTGAAATCCCTATATTACAAAAGCCACTCACTACCAAGGGTTTTTATAAATTTGAAAAATGTGGTCCTGCTACGATCATAGGTTCACAGTCGTTCAGTTGCAATTTAGGCCCTTCTTTGAACATTGACCTGATGGTTAAAATGCCCAAATCAATGTTTTGCAAAGATGATTATTTGAATGAAAGATATCACCGTAAAAGAGCTTTGTATTTGGCACAATTGGCATCAATATTACAAAAATCTGCACTGGTTGAAGATATCAAATATAAATTGATGAATGAATCAAATGCAAAACCAGTTTTAACATTTATTCCAGTATGCAAATCTGGCAAACATATAAATGTGACATTGCATTTGTGTGTCGAAGAAGGAATCTTTAAATTTAGTAGATTTTCACCGTCTCGAAATAATGTACGAGAGGATTGGCGCTTCAAAAATGCCGAAAATGAAAATAGTTTAACGTCGCCTACTCCGATGTATAACAATGCTATTTTAATTGATTTAACATATGATATGAATAACGCATTGTTGAAAGAAACTATTTCTAAGTGTGAAAATATAAAGCAAGGAATTGTTTTATTGAAGATTTGGTTGAAGCAGAGACGTATTTACACATTTTCAGGATTCATTATGACAATGTTTGTAATGCATTTGATGAAAATTAAAAGGATCAACGATGCAATGAGTAGCTATCAAGTCATTCGGAACGTTTGGTCTGCACTAGGTAAAATCGATTTTTCATATCAAACTAACATACAATTCTGTCTGTTTTCGTCATTAATGAAATATTTTTCAGCTGTAAGTGAATGGGACAAACAAGGCATATCACTTTGTACGTCAGAACAGACTACTCCATGTCCGGTACTTGAGGAATTTCATGCTCATTTCTCTGTTGTATTTGTTGACGTCTCTGGATTCAACAATTTGTGTTCTCACGTAAACTTGGAAACGTACAATGCATTGAAACATGAAAGTCAGTTGGCTGTTAACTTTTTGGACAATCAAAACATAAATAGCTTCCAATCACTATTTATGACACCAGTTGATTTGTTTTTAAAATACGATCACATATTAAGGTAAACCTACATATATGTACATATTTGAAATGTATTATCATTTTATTAAATTTAAATGCTTTTAATTATGAATTCCTTGTAGAATTGAAAGTACTGCTAAATTGGTAAGTATGGTGTTGGAAAATGTGGATGAGAAGACTAAACTCGATTGCGGACCAGACACTTTTCCATTAGTTCAGAAATATATTTGTGATCTCTTACGCAAGGGTCTAAAAGAAAGAGTGTTTTTAATAACTCCAAAATGTTTATCTTCTGATGAACTTAGTTGGCCTGTGAATGCTAAGCTAAAGAAGATGAATCCTTTGAAGAAACCATTAGTGTTTGGACTTAAATTAAACCCAGATCATGCATTCAATGCTGTAGATATAGGCCCTGAAGCAAATTTACCAGAAGCTGAGCGTTTTAGGTATTTTGTATTTTGATCATGTTAATATATATGTATATGCATATGTCGTGTGTTTTGATTGTAGTATATTTGTGAATTTATAGAGAATTTTGGGGATCAAAATCTGAATTGAGAAGATTTCAAGATGGAACCATATCTGAAGCTTGTGTTTGGGAAACAACCGCCACAATGGCTGCTAAGCGGCTTATTGTGAAAAAAATAATTTTTTATCTAATGCAGGTTAAACTTGGTTAGTAAAACATATATGTACATACATATATACTTATATATGTATAGTAAAAATATTGTTCCAATTAATTTTTACAAATTTTTGTAGGCATCGAAGAGAAGATGTTTTATTTAGCTGACCAATTTGAAACTTTTCTACACAATCATCGGTTTCAACCTGCCAATTTTGATTTTGGTACTGGAGAGGAAGCAGTTTTGAAAGTGGGTTCTGCTCTGAACGAACTTTCAAAAAATCTTAGATCGCTCACTGACATGCCTTTAGAAATTACTTCCGTTCAGGGTTAGAAACATATTGTAAAATCATTTTTGCAGTCCATGTTTCAATTGTATTTATGTATGTGTTTTATGAAATTGTAGGTATTTCGCCTGTCTTTAGTTACACTGATCCAACTCCACCTTTAGCATATGCACCTCTCAATTCGGATAACTTCACTTGTGTTGGAAAATATCGACTTATGCCTACAGAAGTAAAAGGTGCTCCTGGTAAACGGATACGACGTACTAAATTGTTCTGTTCATTATTTACGCCAGCCCTGAAAGTCGTTATTCAAATGAGTAAGAATTTTGTAATCTTTAGATACGGATTTTTCTTTCATATTGAGTTCGTACTACAAATTCAATAGAATTTTGATTTTGAGAAGTATACATAGTTGAATAGGCAATTTTTGTTTAATAAAAGACTGAATGTTTTGTATTTATAGCACATAGTGGGAAATGGCCAGAAGATTTGGAAGCTTTGAAGTGCTTGAAGACAGCATTTTACATTCAAGTATCCGAAGCTTTAAGACATCAGTGTTCATTAACTGTTTATCCTCATCGTGACTATATAGATGTATTAAAAGACGGATTTATATTCAGGCTCGAAATTTCACACCAAAAAGAAATATCTTTAATGATGAAGACTGTCGATAAAGAGGGTGTGACGAAATATCGCCATACCGAAGAAAGTTTAGATGTTGAATATAAATTAATGACTCTGCCTAGAATTAGGGTAGCTCTGAACGGGTATATACAATTTCTTTTAGTGAATTATTGATTAATGGACAGAATTTATGTATTTTATCGGTCATTTCAGATTGTATCACCAACATCAATGTTTTGGACCGGCAACATGTCTTGTTAAACGATGGATTCGTTCGCAGTTGATAGATGAGTATCATTTTCCAGATATTTGTATTGACATGCTTGTGGCTAGCGTGTTTATGAATCCGGAACCTTATGAAGTTCCAATACAACCTCAAGTTGGGCTTTGGAGAGTCATAAACATGTTGGCTTCGGTGGATTGGAACACGCAGATGATATTGTTGAATTTTAACAATGACCTGGAAAGTATGTTGTCATTGTATTCTACCCATAGAGTTCAATTTCGTTTAATGAAAATGGTATTTAACCACTGTATCATATTTTAGAAGAAGAAATTTTAGAAATTGAAACCAATTTCTCAACCTCGAGAACAACTCTACCAGCACTCTACATTGTTACACCTTACGAAAGTAAAAAAAATAGTTCATATAGTAGATATGCTCCATCATTTAAAATATTGGCCAGGTTACAAATTCTTGCTATAGAAGCGTTAGAAGTTATCAGTAAATCAACATTTGAGTTATCTAATAATGTAAATGTGAGTATCTAGTTTGCCAAAGTAACGATATTATTAACGTTTGAAATGTATATGTACATATATTTAAAAAAATTATTTTGTTTTTTTATAGGCATTATTTACTCCAAATTTGGAAGGTTTCGATGCTATAATCCATATAAGAAATAATTTGAATCCACTTAGACATTGGACTATACAAAAAAGTTTAACCAATAACGTTCCTGAAAAAATTAATTTATATAAAAAAACTGACAACGAATTAATGCCTGTTCTAGACTTCAATCCGGTTCAAATTTATCTCGATAATTTAAGGGTTAGTTTCACATTTAAAAATTATGTTATTTTACCTTTGTTCATATTATTATTGATTTTTTCATTTTCAGTCTAGCTACGGCGAATTTGCGCTATTTTTCCACGACACATTTGGAGGAAGTGAGATTGGTGTTCTTTGGAATCCATCTGCAATGGAGTCCAAGGAATTTAAAGTTTGTTTCTGTTCCACATTCTTAAGGCAAAGTTTACATTTTGATGAAAGCTAATTTATCTTTGTATTTTTAGACATCTCATATAAATGGCCGTAAGCCAATATCCAACAATGGTAAGAGTGGAATTGTAACTGACATTGATTCCATATTAGAAGGATTCCACTTACTCGGAGAGGGCTTAGTGGATGATATTCAAAATATAACAAATTTGTCATTGTAAAGTTGATATATGTATTATATTTTAATTTATAAGTGAAATTAGATTTGAATTTTATATGTAATTTTTGTATATCATTTCTGTGGAGGTTTTCTGATATTTGCATATAGTTGGTGATGTCTTCTCTAAGCAGGGGTATGGTAGTTTAAAAAAATACGACTGACTAATTTACAATTAATCCAACTTGTACTGTGATTTTAAAAATACAGTATTGAATTTTTCTCATCGAATCGGTAAAATTTTGACTCATAATTTATCACATTTGGTATTGATGACTCATTCTCATAGGATTTTAACAACTATGAAAAATTAAATGATCATGATTCTATGACTGACTTCGATTTCGAATCTATAGCCTTTTTATTAAGTACATAATAAAATGTAATAAGTAATGCAAGGTGAAGCGAAAGTGCCTTAAGTATTTAAAAAAATATCATAATTTTTTTGGTTTTCAATTGTTTTACATTTTCTTTTTATTTTATGGATTTTTGCTTCTGCAAAGTAATTGGTCTATAATCGATATAAGATTAAGAACATTTTATGACATTAGAAGTGTCTCATTAATATTAACGGTTTGTGTGCTAATGAACAAGTTTGAACAGTAAGTACCAATCATCATCTACAGCTGCTCACCATACACTGCTGGATGAAGGCCTCTCCAACACGCTTCCACTCGTCTCTGTTTTGCGCAGCGTCATCCATCTCACACCACACATTTTTCTTATTTCGTCTACCCATCTTCTCTGGTTTTCCGTTTACCCTTTTGCATTCTCTTGGGTACCATTCTAGTATTTCTTTTGTCCACTTTTCGTCGATTCTTCTAACCACGTGACCCGCCCATTGCCATTTCAATCTCTTAACTATAAACTATAACCATTACCCTTGTCATACTTCTCACCCACGTATTCCATTTCCTATCTTTCCTCGCTTTGCCAAGCATATGGCGTTCCATACTTCTTTGAGTGCATTGGACTTTGGGTAGCATCTTGGCGTTCAATGTCCAAGTTTCGCATCCATACGTTATCACTGGCAAAACGCATTGATCGAAGATCTTTTTCTTCAGGCAGAGTGGCATTTTTGATTAAAAAAATACGGTATTCATTCGTCCAAATGCACTCCATTCTAATTTCGCACGTCTCTTTATCTCTTCATCTTTACTGCCGGACATGTCAATTATTTGACGTAAATATAAATAATTATTTACTACTTGTACTGGTTTATCATCAAACGACATGCTATCAGGCATGCAATAACTGTTGAACATTAGTTTGGTCTTATCTAGGCTAATTTTAATTATACTTTTCTACTTTCCCTGTCTAGTTAGGATATTAGAAACATATGGGAAGACCTCAATTGAGACCACACAGGGAACATTTATAGGGGTAGTGGAAAATTTCATGGAAATAATGTATTTTCGCATACAAAATAATTGCTTACATATGACTTTATAATTATCTGATATAATTTTTTTCATATGTAAAGGGACTTTACAAGCCGTTTCTCGCATTATGCAGTTATAAAGTCTTCAAATATATATCACCATAACAACGTTTCAAAATTTAATTTGTATATATTATACTTTTTTTTAGGATTCTTGTAATATAAAGATAAAAAAATGTTTTATTTCATCATGTCAGGTTAATATTACGACTGGAAAAGAAAAATTTGTTCGGGGGGGAAAACAAAATAGGGGAAGACGTCGCTCATTTACATCCACGCCTGTGAACTTTATTTATGGGTATCTCTTATTTAGGCGTTGAGCGCATTTTGCGAGCTCGCAGCACATCACCACTGTATCTCGACAATGTCGTATTAAGCGAGCTTTATATATGGCGAGACGAGCTGTGTTTTTCCTTTCTGGCGTCGCATAAATAACGCCTCGAAATAACGAGAAAAGGATGTAATGCCCCCGCGGGAAACAGCCGCTAGTATTTAAAGATTTGCCCGGATACCACTCGTATGTCAGTTACAGACAGAATGAATTATACTGACGCGATATGTCACGCTCTATAATTCTTAAAACTAAAAATGAGGAGAATTAATTTAAAATTTAAATACAATTTCCCAAGATTTTCTGAAAATGCTTGGTTTGTGTCAGTGGTGAAAATACTACTTTTCAAACATAGATGTCATTATAAAACGGATTTAAATTTTCACATTTATGTACGTACTCAAAACATTTGCTTGATGAAAATCTCGCCAAAAATCACAAGGTCATGCAAAGTGAATGACCCATGAGTGATATAAGGATTGTATGCCCGTAATATATGTATGTATGTATGTATGCGTGAATCTTTTAAATTTGGGGATGGGATCTTCTGATATATGTAGGAAGGGGCTCTGATAGAATAGTGCGTGAGGTTTCGTATGTGAAACACGTTTGGGACGAGGCGGAGGGGGTAGGAGGGGTCTCTGAGGGGCCCCACGATGGATGGGTTCAGGAAATTTAAACGACCGAAGCATAGAGACGCGTTACGTGCAAAATCTTAACTTATTATGGATGAGGTGGTGAAGAGTTGATTCTCAGTTGGATCACACTTGACAGTGTTGATATGTCTCTCGAAGTGAACCAAGTCAATATCAATATATGTACATAATCACAGTATTTTTAAATATAAAAATACTTAATATGTACATATATAATATTGAGTATTTCAATATTGAATTGTTTTAAGGCAAGATTTATACTAACCTGAATTGGATATTTATTTTACAGACAATTTCTCAATTTTGAAAGGAATGTTCCTGTGCATGATTTGAAAGAATTTTGTATCAGACAACTGTTATTAGTAGTTGAAAATTTTGCGCTATTTTTGCCATTACAAATATCCTATTATCATAATAATGACTATTATGGATCTAAATCTGCGGGCATTGGTCAATATTAGTCGGTTAAATAATAAGAAAAAAATATTTTTTCGTATAGGTACATATTGTTGCGTAGAGGTGGGTTCAGGATCCAAATGAAAGGCCAAAGTTGCCTCACAGCATTTATTCAACGATTCAGGAGGTCCACACGGATCCACCGCTCACTCCAGAATAATCAGATCTAACGTGTTTACCTCCTTATAAAAGACAACTTGCCCAGCACAGCTTCCCCGATCCATTAATGTGTCTATTGTCTAGACACTTAAAGGTCTGTGAGAACTCTAGCGTATCCTTCGTTCGGGCACTTACCGAGTCCCATTAGCCTAATCCGAGGTCTCCATTGTTCACCTACGAATGCAATTACACAGTGGATACTCTCTCATGTTTCCACACTACAATATTATGTAGTTTGATTTTTATTTCAGATTTATTTGTATCTCTATTTGTATTTTGTTTATGTTAGTAACATTGCTACCATATGTGAAGATATGTTAGTGGTCTTGTGTTATGATTGAACCATTTTTGCTTGTGATATTTGTTTTCCCAAAATAATAAATAAAATGCATACGTATATATGTATGTACATATGTATGTATGTTTATAATTTATTTATGTATGTATATTATATATGCAAATGTAGTAGATTATATACATGTGTACATATATATGTATGTTTCATTTAGAATATTCGCATCATTTTCGCATGATGAATTTCAATAATTATTCAACGTCAGCTCTTGAAATCGGTAAACCGGAAGTAATAAATATTTTTTTCCCCTTTATCATTATAATACAGATTGTGAAATGTGAATTTCCACGCCACAAAGATTATTATTAGTAGGTACGCAGTTGAGTTGCCCTAATTCAAAGCCTTCCGGAGAAATACTGTATATTTTTGACATGTCAAAACGGATTTCACTGCTGTTTCCAGAATTAAGTATCTACATGAAATACGTACGCACTCGGAACTGGGTCAGTGGGGCTCGAAATGAGCCTGTAAGTCGCCGTTGTATTCCGCCAAATCGGATTGGCATTGCAAAGCATAAAGTTGATACATTTGTAATAGGTACGTACAACATTCATTAGATTTGTTCTCGTTTGTTAATGTTTATACTTATGGTACTTTCCACGTGTAAAAGTTTCCATGGACGCATTCGATTTCTGAGCACGAACCAATTTCAAACGAGTCCATCGCAGAACGATTTCCGAGATCTTGGAAATTGCATCTACGTTATAAACATTTGGAAACCTCGCCTTATATAATAAAATATCGAAAGTATTGAAGACTTGCCTCTTATAATATGTACATGTAGGGGTTTTTTGGGTGATATCTAATATATGTACATATTATTTATTATTGTATGTATATGTATATATACACATATCGCCAAACTAATTCGTGGATATCTTCAAAGTATTATTTTATATTATAAAATTATTTAAAATAGCATCTTATATCAATATCCGTGGTGATTCTTATAAATGGTCTGAAAATTTATAATAATAAAATATTTAACATCGTCGTTTTATAATTACGGAAAATTCATGAAAAAATGTGAATTTTCTACAGCCATTCACTACCCATTGCTGGATGAAGGCCTTTCTAGCACGCTTCCACTCGTTTCTGTTTTGCGCAACTCTTATCCATCTCACGCCACACATTTTCCTAATTTCGTCTACCCATCTTGTTCAAGTTTTACATCGATACGCTATCTCTAATAAATAAACACAGTGATCGAAGATCTTTTTGTTCGGGCAAAGTGGCATTTTTGAAAATTTTAATCCTACTTTCCTATTTTCCCTGTCCAGATGTGTTAGTCTGTTGAGTAAGTCAGCTGGATCGCGAGCTATTAATATTATATCAAAAGCTTAACCGAAGCTGTGGTATACTGCAGCTAACAGTCCCAAATATGTAGGTTCCGGCACTTCATGTGTTTGTATAGTGTTAAATACTGCATTATGATCAGACTTAGGTTAAGGGTAGTTGGTTTTGGCAAAAAAAATGGCACGCGGTCTATTGCAAGCATCCGCGACTAGTCGCTCTTTAATTGTGACTAACTGTCTCGAACGCTTTCTCATAATCGATAAAACCTAGTCACAATGGCTGTTGATATATGTACATTGGTGCGCTCAATTACTTAGTTCGCTGACTACTTGGAGATGGTCCATTCTGCTAAAATCTTCCCTAAAGCCTGTTCTATTGGTTGATTTTCATCGTGTATAGTCTTCAACCTTTCTGTTATTATCTTTGTAAATAGCTTATAAACCGCTGAAAGTAAACTAATGAGTCGGTAGTTTTTGATGTCACTTTTATCTCCTTCTTCTGGTATTGTTTGCTGTTGGATGCATTTGCTGAAAAGCCTAGTTGAGATTTAATATAGGGGATAGCTTCCACATTTTATCAAGTCAATGGGGATATCAATTTATTATTACGTGCTTTGTTCTGGGTACACCTAAATTTATATAGTTGATTTATTTTGTTTCTTCTCTGTTATATTTTCGACTATTGTGGCGCATTACGAATTCCTGTAATGCCACAATGGTCCAAACTTTAAATAAATTAATAAATAAGACTGTTATTAATGTTTGGTAAAATAAAATGAAATGTATTTTTTATATATTTTATATGTACCTACATACATATATATTATATGATCATATACAAATAATGTGTATATATTCTTCTCTGGCCAGAGTGTCATATTGAGGTAGCCTGTAAAGACATCGTGGTATATATAAATTCTTATTATATTTTATTTATATCTTGAGGATTATGAATATTTAAAAAATGTCAATCATTCGATGGTTTTTCGTATGAAAATAATTCATCTGGGTATATTGAAGAAAGATATTTTTTATAAAAATTGAGAGAAAAATGTAAATATACGTATATTTACTAGTTAAAAAAAATATTTAATAAAAAATAATTTGTTGCTATTAGAGACTTAACAATAACGGTAAATTTTGAGATGAAGTATTATCCAAATTAAGACGGTAAAATTGAATCTGCGTTTATATGCACAATTCCGCATATTTACAATTAGCTGAAAAGCATACATTATTTCAGATGCAGCCAAACTACATGTACACAGTATACATATACATTTTCCAACGTACATAAATTCGTTCTTGTTCACGAAACTTTTAAATTTAATCAAGCTAAACGAGCCCCGTTTCAATTATAAAGGAAATGCGAAATACAGACACTCGGTGAGCATTATAACGCTGTATGCTGAGAAGTGAATGTGAAGTGACCGGTCGTCGTCAAATAAAATAAGTTATAGCAACCCCCCTCCATTTTGCATTTGTGTTGGATATGTGGGGTGGATAAGGAATGGGGAAGTATGTTATGAATAAAATATCATAAGAGGATGGGTGGGGTGTTTGCAAAGTGAATAAGTTAAACGAGGGGTGGGCGGTCGGGTGGAATAGGAGGATATGCGAGACGTACAGAAATGTTTACAATAATGGTGGGGCACGTGTTGCGAGGGTGTCACGACGCAAAGGGTCACTCTTCTGCCAAATTTCGCCGATTTAATTAAAAACTAGATTTATAAAGGTTAACCGTTGACAAAGTTGGCTACGCGTTTACGCATTGAAAATTTAATTTCTAATTTTTATACGTGGAAAAAAGGACATTTTTATTATAGAAAACGTTTTTGGATACTACATACAACTATGTTGTATGTGTGTGTGTGTATGTGTCATTGCTCTAAAATCAGTGATAGCTCATCGAAGTGTCAATGCAATTTATATATGTATAAGGTAAATCGAAAAGAAATGTCATTTTTTTATGATACAACAAAACATTTATTTAAAAAAAAAACTATACATAATTATTCTATTAAATATTTTCCATCATTATCTATGATCTTCCTCCACAATATAGGCAGTTTTTTAATACCTCGATCATAAAATTCTGGCGGCTTATTATTAAAATAGAAATCCAAGTGATTTTTTACTTCTTCGACATTTGAAATTTTTTTATCACGAAGAGAATGTTCCATCGATTTAAATAAATGATAATCCGAAGGTGCTATATCAGGTGAATACGGTGGATGTTGAAGAACTTCCAAATCCAGCTCTCTTATTTTATCCTGGGTAATCCTTGCTGCATGAGGTCTTGCATTGTCATGCTGTAAAATCCTTCTTTGATTATTGACTAAAACTGATCTTTTTTTTAACAGTTCCGTCTTTAATCGTTCCAATTGAGCACAATACAACTCTGCAGTAACCGTCTGTCCAGGTTTCAACAATTCGTAATGAATTATTCCCAAAACATCCCACCATACACATAGGAGAACTTTTTTCAACGTCAATGTTGGTCGAGGGGTAGGCACAGGTACCTGGTTCGATGATAACCATTGTTTTTTTCTCCGAGAATTACTGTAAAGGACCCACTTCTCATCCCCAGTAACAATTCGTCTTAGAAATGGATCTGTTTCGTTTCTGGACAATAGAGATGAACATATTGTTACGCGTTGATCTATGGCCGTTGGTGAAAGTTCGTGCGGTACCCATACACCCTGTCTATTTTTTTTTCCAAGCCTTTTTAAATGGTTTTGAACTGCTGTACGTGGACAACCAAGGTCTTGTGACAATTCATGTATTGTTTTGCGCGGATCGGATTCCACTAATGAATTCAGGGTGTCATCATCGATTTTAAGGGGTCTTCCTGTTTTTGGTTTGTCCTTTAATGATCTATCGCCACTTTTGAACTTTTTAAACCATCTATAGCACTTTCGAGTATCCAAGATGTCTCCATAAATATCACAGATGGTCTGGGTAGCTTCTTTTGACTTTAATCCTTTGTCAAATAAAAATAGCATAAAATATCGCAAATGTGTTTCTTCAATCTCAGGCCTCTGCATTTTTCTACTAAGGCCAAAAAAATAAAACAAATGTCAAAAATGAAAGATTACTAATAGAGCTTCAAAATGATACTAACCACGACGTGTTAACTCGACGGCAACCGTTGACAAACTGATTTCAAAGTGACGCAACAAAAAAATGACATTTCTTTTCGATTTACCTAATATGTACATATGTACCTTATAGTGTTGGTTACAATAGAAACTGATAATGAATAAGTTTCTATTGTAACAACGTGTCGCACTGCCAAACACAGAATTGGTTCCTCTTATTGGGTGTTGTGGGAACAAAAAGCCTGTAAGTGAAATAAACATAGACAGAGTACGGAGTTTGGTTTGTTTATTTTCCAGCGGGTATCTTTATGTATATTATATACTAGCTGTATTACCCGGCTTCGCTCAGTGTTTATAATATAAACCGCTTAAACATGACTAAGCTAATTTAATTAAAAAAAAAAAAAAAAATTAAAAATTTAAAAAAAAAATTAAAAAAAAAATTAAAAAAAAAATAAAAAAAAAAATAAAAAAAAAATCAAAAAATTTTTTTAAAAAAATCAAAAAAAAAAAAATCAAATTTTTTTTTTTGCCTTCTAGGGCTTCGCCCTCGGCACCCCCCTGAGCCTTTGCCTTCTAGGGCTTCACCCTCGGCACCCCCCTGAGCCTTTGCCTTCTAGGGCTTCGCCCCTCCACGCCCCATGAGCAATTGCCGTTTAGGGCTTCGCCCCCATGATCAGTTGCCTTTTAGGGCTTCGCCCCTCCGCGCCCCCATGATTCAAAGCCGTCTAGGGCTTCGCCCCCCTTAGTTAATGCCTTTTAGGGCTTCGCCCCCCGCGCCCCCAAGATTAATTGCCGTTTAGGGCTTCGCCCCCCGCGGCCCCAAGATTAATTGCCGTTTAGGGCTTCGCCCCCCTTAGCTAATGCCTTTTAGGGCTTCGCCCCCCGCGCCCCCAAGATTAATTGCCGTTTAGGGCTTCGCCCCCCTTAGCTAATGCCTTTTAGGGCTTCGCCCCTCCGCGCCCCCATGATTAACTGCCGTTTAGGGCTTCGCCCCCCTTAACTAATGCCTTTTGGGGCTTCGCCCCTCCGCACCCTCATGATTAAATGCCGTCTAGGGCTTCGCCCCCATGATCAGTTGCCGATAAGGGCTTCGCCCCTCCACGTCCCCATGGTTAAATGCCGTCTAGGGCTTCGCCCCCATGATCAGTTGCCTTTTAGGGCTTCGCCCCTCCGCGCCCCCATGATTAACTGCCGTTTAGGGCTTCGCCGCCCTTAACTAATGCCTTTTGGGGCTTCGCCCCTCCGCACCCTCATGATTAAATGCCGTCTAGGGCTTCGCCCCCATGATCAGTTGCCGATAAGGGCTTCGCCCCTCCACGTCCCCATGGTTAATTGCCGTCTGGGGCTTCGCCCCCATTATCAGTTGCCTTTTAGGGCTTCGCCCCTCCGCGCCCCCATTATTAAATGCCGTTTAGGGCTTCGCCCCCCTTAGTTAATGCCTTTTAGGGCTTCGCCCCTCCGCGCCCCCATTATTAAATGCCGTTTAGGGCTTCGCCCCCCTTAACTAATGCCTTTTGGGGCTTCGCCCCTCCGCACCCTCATGATTAAATGCCGCCTAGGGCTTCGCCCCCCTTAGTTAATGCCTATTAGGGCTTCGCCCCTCCGCGCCCCCATGATTAGTTGCCGTTTAGGGCTTCGCCTCATAAGGCTGCGCCCCATGAGGCTGCGCCCCCTTCGGGGCCCCATGGGGCTGCGCCCCAGGAGGCTGCGCCCCCTTGCGCCCCCCATGGGGCTGCGCCCCAGGAGGCTGCGCCCCCTTGCGCCCCCCCCATGCGGCTAAGCTCCATAAGGCGGCGCCCCATAAGGCGGCGCCCCATAAGGCAGCGCCCCATAAGGCGGCGCCCCATGAGGCTGCGCCCCCTTTGGGGCCCAATGAGGCTGCACCCCCTTCAGGGCCCCATGAGGCTGCGCCCCCTTTGGGGCCCCATGGGGCTGCGCCCCCTTTGGGGCCCCATGGGGCTCGGGGCCGCATGCGGCTAAGCTCCATAAGGCGGCGCCCCATAAGACTGCGCCCCATAAGACAGCGCCCCATAAGGCTACGCCCCATGAGGCTGCGCCCCCCTGCGCCCCCTTCGGGGCCCCATGGGGCTACGCCCCATGAGGCTGCGCCCCCTTTGGGGCCCCATGGGGCTGCGCCCCCTTGCGCCCCCTTCGGGGCCCCATGTGGCTAAGCTCCATAAGGCGGCGCCCCACAAGGCGGCGCCCCATAAGGCGGCGCCCCATAAGGCTGCGCCCCATAAGACAGCGCCCCATAAGGCTGCGCCCCATAAGGTTGCGCCCCATAAGGCTGCGGCCGATAAGGCTGTGCCCCATAAAGCTGCGCCCCCTTTTGAGCCCCATGGGGCTGCGCCCCATGAGGCTGCGCCCTCCGGGCCCCCTTCGGGGCCCCACGGGGCTGCGCCCCTTGTGGCGCCCCTGGCGGGGCACCATGAAACTACTCGCCTTGCGCCCCCGCGGGGGTGAATCCATTGAATCGAAAAAAACAAATCGGCGCCCATGGATCGAAAAAAAAAAAATCGAATCACGTGTTCGATGACGTCACCGATCTACGGACGACGACGACGACGACGACCAAGGATATTTACATACATACAAAGTCTCTTTCCAAATTATAGATTAGATTAAAAATTTATATTTACCATTACCATTACAATTACCATTACTGGTTTTGCTCCAAGGCGACAACTATGGCCAAATTTTTACACACTTTAATATAAATTTATAACGTTAGTATTAAAATTTTGAAATTATATTCAAATAATGTTAAAAAATGAGGATAAGTTGCCAATTTGTTTGGAATTGTTGTAAAAATGAAATTTGTTAAATTGGTGTACTTTGATAGGAATCGATCGACTTGGAGTTCCATACATATATGCAAGTCTGACCAGGCCAGGGAATGAACCCACGATGGCTTCAGTTGATACCATTATACGCTTACCACTGTTCCTAGTTATATACATACATACATTTTTATCTCTGTCGAAGGGGATAAAACTAAAAGAAATCTAATATTTTGACAGCAAGGATAAAAATACGGTGGTTTAAATATTTGAATAATAATTATCATAATAACTTTTATTCCGAGAGATAGGGATGATAGTGCAATCTCCAACGCCCATATAAATAATATATAGATAATATATACAATATTATTAAAAATAATAAAAAAAAACATAAATAAATGTATAAATAATAATAATAAGAATAATTAATTAATTAATCTATTTAAACTGGTCGGTGGCTTAGTTCCATCCATCGAACATAAAGTGAAGAATGCAAATGAGAAGATGCAGCAGCAAGAAGATAATTAGATGATAAAAATATACGAAGACGTAGAGAGGCTGCTCTCATTCTGAGAATGGCCTCAAAGTGAGGCACATGCCCTTCCACAAACATTTGCGACGCGCTGCAGCCCCTAGGTAGCCTGTAGAGAGCACGGTAGCAGTTGTTATATTGTACCTTTATCTTCCACATCGTCTCCCTTAGTATTCCACATCGTACGCTTGTATCTGGTCCATACATAGTTCTCTAGTATAGAGGCTACTACAAAAGGAAATAAATAATTGTCTCTTAACCTCTACACTGGAGTGGTAAAACCGTCTTGCCAGCATATTTGCCCTTACACAAATAGCTCTTCTTTGTTTTTCGATGTCACGGTCATCAGAGAGATCCTCCGTCAGCAGGTGTCCCAATAAAATAAAATAATAGTGATACAAAACAAATGTTATCATTATAATAGTGCGTTTTATTTGTTGGAATGGAGAACATATTTATTTTTTAATATGAAACAAAACTTAATCGATTTGTGAAAGTACGATATAGTTTTTCTTATTCTCCTAATAAATGATGTAAGTGATTGAGCATTTATTTATATAATTATTTATTTTGAAGATTTATTTTCGTAATTTTAGTTGGTAGCTGATTATTATTGGCATTTGTTTATATTTAAACCTCTCATTATATTCATTGAAATATCTCAAAAATATATTCATTATTTTATTGCTTATAAACAAAACTTACATTCATACTTTCTGTTTTTATAAAACTGAAACAAATGCGAATAAATAATTTATCTTGCTTTTATATGCTTGATTTAATCAAAAGCCTCATTGAGATATTATTTGTTGTCAACAGCTTAATAGCAACAATAAATTCAAAATTTAATTATTTCAAAATGAAAAAATTGATGTAAACGCTGTGGGATTTGAGAGTCGGACTGGGGGTCAAGGTGAGTACGCATTGTTTAATTTATTGTGGAATAAATAATGGACGATGCTCATTAAAAGTGGGATAATATTAAATTTGACGATTCCAATGCGGAAATTTCATTTCTTTTTGTTTTTGCGCCGGAACTCTAACCGGATACTTTTGTGCTAAGGTCAAAAGAGAATTTTCCGAGCTACCATCGTTTGCTCATGACGTTTCAGGATGTTTTTGTAATAAATCAAGCCGTGAATAAGCCACTAGTTTAACCGCATTTAACTAGAAAAACATTCCGATTGACCTAGTTCTCTTTTTTTTCGAGAAACAAAAAAAGGATGTGAAAGAAACGCGCAAACGAGAAACTGGAACATGTCTTAAAACCATCAAGTCGACTGCAAAGATCCCTTGTACTAGCATCGTTAATGGCTCATTTACACTACAGTTAGAACAAAGGTTTTCAAACATCAGCCTATGCACCGATCTGTAGAATACACGCAAGAATAAAAGCTGTGAACATTTTCCAGAATTAAAGCTACACCTTCAAAGGATTATATACTTGTACATATATTGTACACAAGTATGTAGGTCGATGTATGTAAAGTGAGGCGAGGAATTTTTAGACCTACCGGGAAATTCTTTTCTATATCTACAAATGCGACACAAGATTTTGAAAGGGTTATATGAATAAAAATTGGGTTAGTCACGCCGTTAAGAGACAATGACACTATTCATTTTAGCATTGCATATATGAATTATATGTGAATTTATTTCAAAACAAAATCTTAAGACTTCGCGAGCTAGGCCGAATTATTTCGACTTTTAACGATTTTTTTACCATGTATGTATATGTACAATTCATGCCATAGATTGTATGGTGTTTTAAGCCTTTTTATAAATGAAATGTGTGTGCGTGTAATAGTCGTTTTCGTAGGGTTTTGCCAGCTGAAATAAAATCGCACGAGTCGGTTCACGGCCCACTAAATGCGCCTTTTCTCGCGACAACGTTTTCGTCTAATGAAAAATGGCCCAGTTTTCTGGGTAAAGTGTAAATTTGGGAAACATCCAAAGGCCGACTCTGCGGTGAAATTATTAAATGCGACATGATTTAGAACGAGTCCACAAGTCATGTCGCTATAGCGTACTCGCACAAAACAACGTTCAATGGAAAACACAAAAAAAAAACAAATATAAAAAACACAACTCTGAAAATATTTTAATTGTGCATATCATAAGTGAACAATACGTAGTTGTGTTATGAATTTTGCTATAATGATTGCTGCGTGTAAACAACGATACAATTTCATTAAATTAATACATGCGAAAGTAAACAGACTCAACGGAATTCGAGGGTAAAACGGCCTTTTGGTTTGGCACATTTCAATAGAATTATAATTGTATATAAATTAAATGCGCAACTCAAATGTGTGCTTAATATTTTAACTTTGATTAGATGATGTGAGTATTAGGGAGTTTAATTTACCGTAATTTCCGTTTACCGGTAATCCGATAATTTTTTACAGATTAAAGGTAAATTGTAAAAAAAACAAACTGTTCTTATACTAAACATATTTCATCATCATCATCATTTACAGCCATTCGCCATCCACTGCTGGATGAAGGCCTCTCCAACACGCTTCCACTCGTCTCTGTTTTGCGCAACACTCATCCATCTCATTCCGCACATTTTCCTAATTTCGTTCACCCATCTTCCTTGCGGTCTTCCTTTTACTCTTTTGCCTTCTCTCGGGTACCATTCAAGCACTTCTTTTGTCCACCTGTCGTCCATCCTCCTAGCTACGTGACCCGCCCATTGCCATTTCAATCTCTTCACTCTATTCACTATGTCCACTACCCTTGTCATATTTCTCACCCACGTGTTCCGCTTCCTGTCTTTCCTCGTTATGCCAAGCATACAGCGTTCCATACTTCTTTGAGTGCATTGGATTTTATTTTGCATCTTGGCGTTCAGTGTCCAAGTTTCACATCCATACGTCATCACTGGCAAAACGCATTGATCAAAGATCCTTTTCTTCAGGCAGAGTGGCATTTTTGATTTAAAAACAGCATTCATCCGTCCAAATGCACTCCACCCTAATTTCATACGTCTCTTTATCTCTTCATTTTTACTACCAGACATGTCAGTTATTTGACCTAAATATAAATAACTATTTACTACTTCTACTGGTTTATCATCTAAGGGGATGCTATCAGGCATGCAATAACTATTGAACATTAGTTTAGTCTTATCTACGTTAATTTTTAATCCTACTTTTCTACTTTCCCTATCCAGCTGTGTTAGTCTGATAAGTAGGTCAGCTGAATCACGAGCTACTAAAACTATATCGTCTGCGAACCGAAGGTGACTCAAAAAGCGACCATTGATGCTTACTCCGGCTGTATCCCAATCCAATTTCCTGAAAACTCCCTCAAGCACCGCATTGAATAACTTGGGCGAGATTGTATCTCCTTGTCTTACTCCTTTTCCTATGCTAAATCTATCTGTACCTGAAAAAATTTTAACCGAAGCTGTGGCATTCTTATATATTGCAGCTAACAGTCCCACATAGGGTTCCGGCACTCCCTGTGTTTTTAGAGCGTTAAGTACTGCATTATGACTAACTGTATCGAAGGCTTTCTCATAATCGACGAAACCTAGGCACAATGGCCGTTGATATTCGTTGGCGCGCTCGATTAGTTCGCCAACTACTTGGAGGTGGTCCATTGTGCTGAAATTTGCCCTAAACCCTGCCTGCTCTATAGGTTGGTTCTCGTCGAGGATATTCTTCAGCCTTTCTGTAATAACCTTCGTGAAGAGCTTGTAGACCGCTGAAAGTAGACTAATGGGTCGGTAGTTCTTGATATCGCTTTTGTCGCCTTTTTTGTGTATTAAAATGATAGTTGCGTTATTCCATCCTTCTGGTATAGCTTGGTTCTGGATGCATTTGCTGAAAAGCCTAGCTAAGATATTAATTAGGGGGGGGCCGCCACATTTTAGTAAGTCAATGGGAATATTATCTTCCCCTGGGGTTTTACCATTCTTTGCAGTTTTTAGCGCGGCCTCTACTTCGCTAGGCAATACTGCAGGAACCCTTTGGCCGTGTGTCGATTCCAGAGTGGGGAATTGGCCGTTGTCGTTCTCGTATAGTTTTGCATAGAACGTGTAAACTCTGTCTATGATTTCTTCTCTATTCCTAATTATTACTCCGCTCTCTGATCTGATTGCGATCATTTGGTTTTTGCCTAAGAAAAGATCCTGTTTGCACTTTTTCAGGCTGCGGTTATTCTTAATGGTATTTTCTATTAGCTTGCTATTAAAATCCCTGACATCCCTGACTATTCTCTTCTTAATTTCCTTATTTACTAGATTGTATTCTTGCTTATTATTATCCCTATCTAAATTCCTTTTATGCTTAATTAGGTTTTTTGTTTCCGCTGAAATTTTGCTTAATTTAATCTGTTTCCTGAATCCACCTAATTTCTTACCTGTTGAGGTTAGAACCGAACTAATTACAGTGTTCAATTCCTCGATGTCTGCTTCTGGGTTTAATTTCCCGTATCGATTTCCAAGTTCGAGTTCGAATTCCTTTTTCCTAGACCTTAGTTGAGCGAAATCTGGAGAGTTACTGCATCCTTTTATTAATTTCCTACGTTCGCAATTTATATTAATGGCCATCTTGGCACGGACTAATCTGTGATCGCTACCTATATCTACTTTACTTAAAACACTAACGTCTTTAACGGAGTGCAGGGCATTTGTTAGGATGAAATCGATCTCGTTTCTGTCTCCTTTAGGACTCTCCCAAGTCCACTTATTGTTGGTGTTTTTCCTGAAAAATGAATTAGTGATGAAGAGCCTGTTGTGTTCTGCGAATTCTATGAGGCGATCGCCTCTGTCGTTTCTTTGGCCGGTACCAAAATTGCCTACTGCTCTTTCTGTGTTTGCCTTTTGTCCTATTTTTGCGTTAAAGTCGCCCATGATTATTTTAAAGTGGTGGCGGCTATTATCGTATGCGCCCTGTAGTTTTTCGTAGAAGTCTTCTATTTCCTCGTCTGGGTGGCTAGATGTGGGGGCGTACACTTGGAAGATTTGACAAGTGTACCTGCTCGAGATTCTTAATACTACATAGCATATACGTTCCGATATGTCGTTTATTTCTATAATATTTCTTTCTATTCTCTTATTGATAAGAAACCCTACTCCTCCTATTCTACCATTTGGTAGCCCTCTCCAGTAGAGACAGTTACCACTTTTTAGGATTATTTGGTTTTCCTGTTTTCGTCTTACTTCGCTAAGTCCTACTAAATCCCATTTGATACTTTCTAGTTCATTCTCTAATGCAAGCACACTTCCTTCACTCGATAACGTTCTTACATTGTACGTGGCTAAATACAGGTTTCTATTAGCTAAGCTATCATCCATCGTCACTCTTACCTTGTTGGAGGTTTGGATATTATTTTTCTCGCATTTATCCAAGATGTGTTGAGAAAAAGGCGGTACTTGAGAGAGATTTCCATTCAAGGAGTGAGTTCTTACCGCCATAGACTCTTCTCTGTGGTCAGCTTTGACAGATAGTCATCCTAGGTATCACTTGGATCACTTATGAGTTATTACATGCCATTTAACAGGGTTACTTTGTAAGTGAAAGTAGTTAGTTATGATAATAATAGATTAGCAATTGTTATACTACTTTTTTACAGATCTTTTTTACAGATCTTTATCGTGAGACGCCTCTTTGGAGACAACGGATTTATATATGTGAGTGCGGTTTGCAATTTAATATTTTAATAATAACTTTAGTAAAGAATATAAAATTACACGAATTACTTTAATATAATTTAAATATGAAAAAGAACTGATAGACAGTTGGGAAACACCGTTTCTGTTTGCTATTATTCTATTAAGTAAAGTTCGTTAAAGATTTTTGGCTGGAAGCAATTATGTGGAAGATTTATTGCTTCTGTGGGACCGACTTGACTGGCGAAGGACCCTTTTTTTGTATTCAGGTAGGGAGATGTATCTCGTTTGACACCGATTTGACACAAAAATTAGCACAAAATTTTTCGAAATAACTGATATAAAACCGCTTTTTACGACCGGTTTGCTGTTTATTTTTACACTTAAATTATACTAGGATGCAATTAGTAAAATAAGTGATTAGATGGTTAAGTTAAATTTCGTGCAATAGCCGGGTTTAAGCGAGTAATAGCGGGAAGAACGCAGAAGCACGTCTTCCCCGCATGACACGAAAGACCGAACTCTCTAAACATATTTAACCAAACGTTAATAAACACTATATATTACATATATACTAAGAAATATTGACCAAAATAGGTATGAGTGGTAATAAATTCTTAATAAATTAATACTTTCTAAATTAATATATTCTACTTATTGTTTAAAAATGTATTTCTTACATTCCAATCACAATTACTTTTTTTTTTTTATATTTGTATTAAATTTATGTTTCTTTTATTCGTCGTTTAAGAAAATAATAGCGAAGAAATCATAATGTAAATATTCCCTCTATTGTCCGATAGTTGTGATTAATTTTTCAAGTGTTTTGTTCAGTTTTATTTAATTTCATCAAAAAGATCATTTCCTTTCTCACAATTTTTATATTTTTTTCTTCTGGTTAGATTCCTTTCCCACACTGACTTTAGTTTTATTTTCTAATAGCTAACTGAACCATTTGTTTTACTTTAAACGCACATTAGGTCGTAGATAGAACTACTGCAATATGATCATCGGAATCTGAAACTGATAGATGTACTACATCTTCCTTGTAAATCCGTTCTATAATTTCTACTATTAATTCCATTATTGTATATTTTTTCTGGTATGAAGCACTGGGTCAGTCCAGTGTTGCCAGAATATAAATTAAGGGAGACCAATGTGATAATACGCAGCGGTTTTGTTGATTTACCGGTAAAAGTTATAATTTAACGATATATTACCGAGCTATTTTTCGGGCCATTTGCCGTTAAAACGGTTTTTCAGTAATATACTCAATTGTGTAAGTACATATATACATATGTATTCGTTGAAATTCACACAACTTTGTCCTAACGTTCGAATACCAGTCGAATTCAAAAGAATTGTATAAATTTTAGCAATTTTGAAAGAAATATTCATGTGTAGGTGGGTAGATACAACAATATGTTTGAAAATTTGGTTATATAAATTTTTCTCGTTTGGTGTATGGTAATACGTACATATGTACATATGTATATGTATATAAGCGGCTGGTGCACAAATGTGGTACACAAATGTTTTTGTACGTGATTCGTGTGACCATTCCCGTTTATTCTTAGGTAATCTAAAGCGGACGTTTATCGTAATAATGTTGTATAGCCTGGGTCTTGAGGAGTAATTTAATATATAATATATACATATTATATGAAAAGTTTTGTAATTTCTGTTATGAATATGAATACTCTGGTTATCCATGTAAATAGCATTTGTGTTCTTCGAAGTTTTCTTTGATTTTATCATTTATTCAGCAATTATTTTTCAAATGAAGTGGAACAATATTTGACAAGCAAAAGAGCAGCGTGCGGCTCGCATGCCACAGTTGGGCCATGTCCGCTGTATGTATTAAAATTTATGAATCATTAAAAGTGGGAGATTACATCGACATGTAAACAAGTGGATTTCAGAAAAATAAAAACGCATTCGAATAACCGAAACAGTTTTAAGCGTTGAGCGTGTACGAAACTATTATATTATATTGGAAATAAACACTGTGTTCAGAATATAATCGCTTACTATTATTTATTACAAATTTAAATGTAGGGAACAGTTCAGTAACGAACTGTGAGAACAGTCCAAATGTACCCTAATATTGTAATATACAATAAAATTAATTTGAATGCGGGTGCTATTTTAAAGTGGGGCGTAAATTGGAATAAATGAAATGTTTCATTTGAAATGGAAAAAATTACAGTCATGAATCATTTAATCATATTTAGTTAATATAAAGGTTAAAGTTGAAAATTTCTCAATGTTGTTCCATACCTACAGTTTTGGATTATAATGGTTCACTCTGAAGTTTAATTTTATTAATTAAAGGTCCTCAACTGGTGTTCTATTAAATCTATAGAACCTAAGGAATTTTGTAGTTTGCAGATGATGCAGCTTTATTCTTCGTTCTCGTTTGCTCAGTGGTGAGCATTGTGGTCATTTTTATCATCTGAAATTCGCCTGACGATCCGCCTTTACTCCTCCTGGTCCTGTCCCAGCAACGTTTTGGGACGATCCCATTAGTTATTTAATTTGGTTTGACCATCGTATGGGAGACCTTCCTCTCATTCTCCTTCCCTCTAGTGTTTCGGTGACTCCCTGCTTCTCTAGACTTTCCACATTCTTCCTGGCAACACGGTCAGAGTAGGAAGGAATCCTTTTTCTACATGTTGTGGAAAATCTCTCTGAAACTGCCTGCTCTTTGAGGATGGAGATGTTCGTGCGTCTTGCAGTCTATGGAATGAGCAGCATCTGCCTTCAGCACCACATTTCGAATGCATCTAACATGTTCCTTCTCTCTTTTTAAGCGTCCATTTCTCATCTGTGTACATATGTATATACAATGTAATGGAGATCATCAGAGATCGCACTAGACTGATTTTCGTTTATTTCATCATACATATAACGGTTTTATCGTGTCAGACTAATCATCGCCGTTTTCGCCATTCCTATTCTTCTGCGGGTTTCTGATTGGCATCCTCCTTCTCTTGAGATCAAAGCACCTATGTAATTAAATAAAACCGTTGATTTTCTCACTGCCTTTAAAAGTATTGGAGACTCAAATCTGTCAACGAAAAGGATTTTTGTTGGTGTTTATTATCTATTTCTATTCTATAATATGAAGTAGTTCAGCCATTTTATCCTTATTGCTGGCCATTAACGTCGTGTCGTCCGCGAATCTTACTAATATACCTATAATATTACAAATCTTTCTGTCACCTATTGTTATGCCACCTTCCCATCCACACTCTTCTCATTATATATTCCCCATATATGTATGTATGTACATACATTTATTAAAAATACCGATAGAGATTATGCATCGCTGTCCAACGCCTTTTTACACTTAAATGTTTCCGATAGAAACGTATCTAAACGCAACTTTATTAAGAACTAATATATCACTACAGTAGGCTATACTTTTGATCTAACATAAAAGTATATATTTTTGCATTATAGTATATACATATGTATAATATATATGTATGTATGTAAATTTCATCGTCAGGGTTCTCGAAATAATAAAAAAAAATTCTCTTCAGTAAAAGTTCCTCATTTTATTGAATTATGTGAAATACTATGGCGATGAAATACTAATTGATATTATGCAAACGAATTTATATGTAGGTACGTACATATGTATGCACACATAGACTGCGTTATATAATAATGGTTCTTCATTTCCTAAATGGTTTATGTAACAAAAAAAGGTAAAGCTATACTCCACAGAAATACATACATACATGTAGCTACAATGTACGAGTTCATTATACACAGTCTATATACATAAAAATCAATGTTTGTCTGTTTGTCACGTATGCGTTCCTATACCATTCAATCGATTGCGATGAAACTTACACGAGTTATTGTGTGCATTCTCACGACGGTTTTTGTAAAAAAAATCGCTCAAAAACGGGAACGGGAACGGGAAAACAGGAATGAGTGGCATTGCAACGCAATCATTTCAAATGTTTTCGCCACCTGCGTTTTTCCGCAACGCTTGCCGGGTTCAGCCAGTTATTAACTAAAAATTGATTCTGAGTATAAATATAGGTACATATTATGTTGTGTGGATTAGAGAAATTATAACATTTCTCTGGTGTGGATATAATATAATATAGGTATGTATGTACATAGTACAAAGAGCTCTAATGCATGGTGGGCGTTTGGTACTTTCATCTTTTTTTGTTATTTTAGTTTTAAATCTTTCTTTAAAAGACGATGTAACGTGTGGAACGTGTGAAGTGCTTTCGCTTGCTCCACTCTCTACATATCTCCCACGTTGCACGGGGATGTCCCGACACAAACTTGCGCAATCCTTGAAGACAAAAGAGTGGGAAAAATCTCAGTAAAAATCCAGACGAGGCTTATTCACCGCTGGCATAAATTATGCGCCGCATTAGCTTTTTCCTCTCGTCTGCAGCACGCCATAGCTGAAAGATGAGAAAAAAATCCCCACGGTAAAACTGCACATTATGGCCAGTCCTGGAAAAAAGTTAGGCCAAAATAATGTGATTTTTTTTGATTCCGGTGCAGTTTTACTGTCTGAAGTTTGCTATCCCAGTGGGTTGCAAATTTTAAAATATGTTACCCGTTATTATATGTATAGTCATTATTTTAAAAATATGCTAGGTACTTTCAAATCACGCAAATTATATAGAAATCAAGAGTGTTGATATTGAAATAAATATACATACATATTTATAGGTATATATGTAAAAGACATATGCGTCAAAATCTCAACAGCTTTCATTGATAACGCATGTATGTACATACATACATAAATACAGATTAAGAGAACTGATTCTGATTCATTTTTACAATCTGTTTATATTACAGATTGAACATAATAAAATCATAGTTTGAATAACTTTTTTATAAAATTTACAATAGCTGATTGAATTTTCACATTTGTTGAATGTATTTATTTATTTTATTTTATTATTACAATTAATAAACAATAAATTAATAAAGAATAATAATAACAATTTAATGACAACGTGACCAGACAGGTTGCCCCAATGCGTCACACCAGTCTTACAATAAAACAGTAAGAAATTAGCAATCATTCATTTAATTCAAATAGACTTATGTTGAATGTCACGATTTTTATTTTATTATTATAATAAATACATAAAAATGAATAAATAACAATAATAATAATAACAAATGAATGAATTATTTAGATATGAACTGCATATAAATCATACCTTTACACTTTTTAATGGAAATAAAAGCCATAAAACGTTATCTGATATACAAATCGGTAAAAATATCTTACCACTATACTTCTATCGATACTTCATATATACGTAAATAAAGTAAATATGGTCTATTATATACATATTTACATACATAAAAAGCACTTACGTATTATATTATATATATGTATGTATGTATACATACATACATATGTACTCAAGCGCTTCACTTAGTTTCCATTAATAATTTGTTGTAAACCCAAACCGTTATTTTATAATTTTATTATTGCATTATAAAATCCACATTAATGTTTTTGAACTAATCATTAATCAAAATTACGTTCTAGGATAGTAGGAAGATTTAAATGAAATCAAATTATTTCATTGATGCTTCAATGTAACGGTTACTCGAATAGTTCTGGGTAATGATAATGACGGGTAGGACAGGGCAGGACAGTTATGGGTTATTCAATAACCCATCACCCGAAACTGTGTCCATTAATTGCAAAGCACGTCAAATGGTCCATTGTGAGGCTGCACGCGCACGTACACATTCTCGAGGGTGCTAAGCAGTGGGCACGTGCGACCCCACGCACACCCTCCATGGGTCATAGAGGGTTTAGAGTTCCTAAATGCAGATGAAAGCAGCGTTAACTGGTGCAAATCCAATTATCTACCTCAAGACGCTGCGTGCCGCTTGATGGACCGTTGGGAAATGGGGAGGGTTATTGTGACCCCACCGCATTTTGGTGACATTCCGATATTTTATATATTTTTTATTATTATAATACATATGTACATATATTAAAAAAATGGATAAAAATAATAATGACAAATTAATGACGGCTGTGACGGCAGAATACGGGAGGAAAAGCCTGTTCCTCTTGTTCCTGTTGTACCCTGCTCGCGCAAATTAAGTGAGTATGTACCATTTACCATGCACCCTTTTTTTTTGATCTTTCGACTTAAGATCTTTCGATTTTCGATCTTTCCCTTCCGATATTTGTGTTTTCTGTAATTTAACATTCTGGCTCGTCACGTAGACCCATATGTATATACATATATATCGATGGTTTTCGAGAATCAATTTGTGAGTTTAATTGAACTAGGTGAACCCGTCGAAAGACCGCAGACTCAATTAGAACACTTCCGTTAGCATACTTACATACATACATATGTATATACAAACTTAATATTTGTACCGCATTTATTTACAAAAGGCACTTCGGTCGTAATAAATTTTCAATACAGGAAGAGCATTGATCGAAAGCGGCGTGCTATTTGTAATATAAGGCCCCAGTGAGCAGCTTGCACAATATCGGTTTTCGGTGCAATATTGACGTTCAAGGAGCAAACAAGATGCAAAACCCAACCCCCATTCTCCATCCCAAGCTACTAATAAATTACGAACAACCATATTTCTCGTTTGTTCTCGAACAAAGCACCGTAAACTGCTCGGTTAACGTATTCATGGTTCTTTGGAAGCGTAGTATATATGTAACTATGCATTCTGCACATTCACGTAGACTTTACATAATCGAATCTGTGTATGTACGTACGGATAATATTTATATTGAGAATTTTGTCGTGCGACTGTATTAATAGTGCATCGATGCATTTAGATGCATCCAGTTGAAATATTGACATAGCGTTGTCTAGATGGGTAATGCTCTCCATCTTGCTGGGTAGCACGTACTACTAATAGAGCACGTGCCACTTACTACAGATGTATGTTTGCTTGTTTACTTATTATGTACATACATATGTATGTGCGTTATGCAAGTGAATCATTTGCTGCTAATTTTCAGAGGATGGCTAACTTTGATTCGTTTCGTTGATTACGAATAGCGATATGGACTCTAATAAAATTAAGATGATTTGTACTATTTATGGAAATGTATAATTTCAAACTGATATAATTTTCCATTAAACGGTAAAAGCATTTTATAACTAAGTGAATTAGAGATGCTGTATACTTCTTTTGCGTGAAATAGGACAGTATTGCCAATTTGTTGGAATTCCCATTTTCGGTATGAGTATTGCCAATTTTTAATTCAATGAAATCAGCTAAATTGCCAAACTCTGATGAGAAACGATCGACCTTGGAATCACATATCCAAGATCTGCACAGCAGTACAGTTAGGGATTGATCCCGTGATCACACGATTGAAAGCATTACACGCTAACCATTTATCTATAATCTAATATATATGTAACTTCGAAAGAGACTTTGTAAGTATGTAAAGTTTGGGTGGTAGTATATATATATATATATATATATATATATATATATATATATATATATATATATATATATATATATATATATATATATATCTAGTGGTGGCGACTAATTCCGAAACCAAACTTCCACATTTAATAGAAGTGGTTGTAGTATTATACATTGTATCTATTTATTCAGTATTTCCTAAGACTATATATTAGATATCTATAAGTATTTATGTATGTACGAGTCGTATACAGGAGGTGGAGATAAGAGCGTCCAGCATTTAAATGGAGACATACCGGAGTGTGGCTGAACTATTCGAGTTTAGTGTTGTCCAGGAAGCTTTTAGATAGCGGCCTCAACCCCTAAACCCCGGGATTAAATTGCCAACGTTATGTGTAACTCCAAAACGGAAAGGGTGGTGCGATGACGATTTTTATTTTTCAACCCACATTTCCAATCCACACTTTTGTTTTATTTTTATTTTGCGCATCCTATACCTACTACTGCCGTTTTATTGGAGTTGACCACTTTTATTTGAGACCCGTCCATATTGGACATCGGAGGGTATAAAAATAATGTAATCTACATAATTCCGTAGCTTGAGGGCCGCAAAAAAATACTCAGTGTATTGAGAAAGAGCTCGGGAAATCGCTTCGAATCAATTCCAAAGTAGTTTCTTAAATTTTAGTGCGAGTCTTATCGAAGCTCTCAAATATCTAAGCTCGATGGGAAAAATCGTTCATGCGATGTCGTTGTGGATTTTAGCATAGTATGTACGATTGTGTCGAAGGATTGGGTTGATGCTGCGAGCTAGTGGTCCTTTTGTACATTTTTTTTATGTTCGGTCGTAATTTTCGGTCAAGTTAATATCGGTTATATTTTATCGGTTGTTGGCTCATGTCGTCCTTTTACACAAACGTGTATGTATGTACAAACATACATATGTACATAATATACGCATAGACATACGAAAGTGCTTAGTTGCAAATGTTCACTATAAACGTGTTTTTTTATATTTTGATTTGCCCTAAGTGCCGTAGTTATTTTAGAGTTATATGGAAGAGTAAGCATATAAATGGAAATTTAATGGGTAAACATTTGATTTTCGTTATGGTTCAATAAATAAACATTTAAGTACTTATATGTACACACATACGTGTAATATAATGCATATCAATATATGTATAAAACAATTTTTACTATCCGAATAAATTCTTTTCAATTTAGGTCAAAAAAATATTACTTTTATTTTTGTACTTGAACTCGGGAACCTCTCTGTGGTTAGTTTTGACGCAACCACCGAACTATACTGGTGGCTATTATATACATACTAGTTTTATGCCTAGTATGTATATATGTATATGTAGGTCGTAATTAAATAGTGTTATTTGAAGCATTTTGTTTATCGCCACTATAGTCGAAGAAGAGTGTTTTGGTGTCGCGGGTCGTAGGTTCGAACCAGCGGTCTGGAATTAATTTTATTTTTCAAATATCATTAAAATATAAATTTATTAAAAATATATATTTAATTGTTTGATAAAAACAAAAAATATGGTTTTAAACCTTGCTAAATAAAATTATTATAATTACGTATTTTGATATGGCGAGAACGAAAATTTTCAATTAATGTTTAAAAAAAAGGCCATTTGAATATTCTACGATGGTTTCATCGCTAACTCTCTGAACTCAGGTATAACTATAAGAGGATATTTGTGTTCGCATGAGGGTTCGCCGGTTCGACTTCCGAATGAGAATTTATACAAAGTTTAGGCTTTTTATCGATTCATTCATTATGTTCGGCTAGCGTTAGGACACACACACATAAATTAGCGTCTTTATATATATATATATATATATATATATATATATATATATATATATATATATATATATATATATATATATATATATATATATATATGTATAATGTGCATATAAAATAATTATAAAAATAATATGACTAGCCATTTATGTTTTATAGAATCATTAGTTAAAGGTGTTAAATATAAAATTTCAAATGAATGAGTGTACAAGTACGTATACATATACATTTTGTACATTTATACGTATTATTCTCATAAACCTAAGCAGCTATGGAAAAGCTTAACGACGGGAAATTAAATGTGCAATAAAATAAGCAATATTATTATATATGTATATGTACACAAGGGTGTCGTGAGAAGATTGCGCTGGTTTTGTGCATCCAATTTAACTCTCCCGAGTCTGACCTGACAATTACACGTTGTGGAAAATGCCAGAGCACGCTCTGTCGGACTAGAAAGTGTTAAGACCGGAGGATTTCTACTCGGATCGTCGACCTTGCAAACTAATTTCATCGGGTGCAATTTTAATAACACTTAAACTGATTAAGCAAGGTGCATTGTGTTTTAATAAAGCTCGAGACATGCGCCATTTCATTTCGAGCTGTGAAGAAAATTATAAGGTAACGTAGACAAATATTACACGGTGAAAGCTTGCATTATCGATGCTTAGATTAGTCACTTTTTATGACTTCATTTTAATAGGAATATTGTACATAAACCAGGACATATAGTACATAGTTTGCTGTTGCATAGTTTCATCGCAGATGCATTTCATTTTCTTTGAAATGCATCGTTCGGTCCCCAGACGCAAACTATTCAATGCACTTTTTTAATAGAGTGCAAGATATTTGCAGAGTTTTAATTAAAATATATAAACTTAAATATACTGTAAACTTAATATCTCGACATATCTTCAAATATTTATTTCACAGCAAGAATATCGTGGGCGCTGCTTGATTGTCGATTTTCTAAGATTAGTTTTTCTCGTACAAATCGCGACGGAATTTGTTTTCAATCAGATATTAATTAAAATTGTTTTCAATCAGATATTAATTACTAATAATAATAATAAGATATTAATAATATTATTAATAATAATAATATTAAAAATGATATTATTAATAATAAGGTATTGAGAGAAGAAATGTGATTTTAGATCATTCCATGGAGTTTTCTATTTATAAATGTAGAATTGTCATTGAAATCCGACTACAATTAAATTTTTTTTACTTGAATAATGGTTTCAAGTTTTTATCACATCTTTTGATTGCTAAAAAAATATAACATAATCATACAATACTCGCCTAAAATAAATTCATCCGTTCATGATAATAAAATAAATACATTTTATAGGAGGCTCCAATGGAATTCCAATAACACTGAGCAACAAAAAATCACGTTTTTGAGTTACCAGAGCGGAGACTTACCAATCTTTACTAAGTTTGACCCACTGAATTCGAATATGATATTGATTTTTGTTGGTGGGTGATCGTTTACGAGATATGAGCGTTTAAAAAAATGCGCGATTTTTCCAGTTTTTTGGCTTTTGCGGTCTTTAACTCAAAATTTAGGATTGTTATGCTCAAAGTGAGTATTGAAATCAATAGTCAGATATTTTTCCTACCAATTGTTATATTTCATTGCGTTAAAATACTTCTAATTAATTCTCTAGCGAATTTTAAAAGTCAAAAATATATTTTTTTTTACGGATTTTTTTCCCGTGCTATTTTTCATTTATTTGGAAAATTTTTTATTTCACCACGTTTATAAGAATTGGTTTTCTATCTCAATATTTTTTATTTTTATCTAAACTTACTAACTCGACCGGTTTTTGCGTAGGAATGATTTTTGTTCAGTTCCCGTATGCGTATAACAGAAACATTTGTGCAAGCGAGACGGCAAACGAGAGTTTCAACACACGTGCGTAAGCGACGGACTTGCCATTTCGCTTGCTCTCGCTTGCACAAACGCTTCTGTTATAGGCATACGGGAACTGAGCGAAAATCATTCTTACGCAAAAACCGGTCGAGTTAGTAAGTTTAGATAAAAAAAAAAATATTGAGATAGAAAACCAATCCTTATAAACGTGGTGAAATAAAAAATTTGCCATATAAATGAAAAATAGCACGGGAAAAAAATCCGTAAAAAAAAATATATTTTTGACTTTTAAAATTCGCTAGACAATTAATTAGAAGTATTTTAAAACAATGAAATATAACAATTAATAGGAAAAATATCTGACTATTGATTTCAATACTCACTTTGAGCGTACCAATCCTAAATTTTGAGTTAAAGACCGCAAAAGCCAAAAAACTGTAAAAATCGCGCATTTTTTTTAAACGCTCATATCTCGTAAACGATCACCCACCAACAAAAATCAATATCATATTCGAATTCAGTGGGTTAAACTTAGTAAAGATTGGCTAGTCTCCGCTCTGGTATTTTTTTTTGTTGCTCAGTGTAATCAGCAGTATGTATATGTAGCTGGGGGTTGCGTTAATGCCACCCACCGAAAGGTTTCCAGGCACAAGCCCTGGGTTGACCAATTGACCGATTGAAAATAATTTATTGGTATTTTTGAGTATTTCTGTAGTGCCGCTGGTCAGACTTATATATTTGTGACTTCAAGTAGATCAGAGTTTGCCGATTTATCTAATTTCATTGTTGGAATGGTTTGTCATCAAATTGGCCAAACAATCCCACCCGCATAGCGGGTCTCAACTCATCAAAATTTTAAATTTGAATATGATTTCAAATTAATAATGTATAAATTTGTATATGTATGTAAAAGTTTAATACCATAGGTGTCGTTTAAGGCAACTATAATAACACCATGGTAAAATATAAATTAAAAAAAAGTTCAAAAGCTCACTAGCAAAAACCTCAATATTGACCAAAATCTTGAGACTACATAGTTCAATGTTGTTTAAAAGGCAGCGAGAAAAATCAATGGAGTGGAATGATTTCAAAGATGCTTCACTATATGTATTACCGGCAGTAAAATGTTTATCATAGTAGAACAGCGCGAACGCTCGAAATCAAGTAAGCTACATTAATACTATATCATCATATATTTTAATTTATGCGTCTTATCTAAGGTGCTGCCGGCGTGGATATTAAAAAGAAAATGAGGTTCTAAAGTTACCCGGTGTGATATTATGTACATAGTTCAAGATTCCGACGTCGACAACTATCGATTGTGGTATCCTGACGTTGCAGTTTTCCGGGACACGAGAATCCCTTCGTCCTGATCGGGTTTTCCCCGCAAAACCGTGGACCAACTCTCCTAAACTCAAGGATAAGTCGCAAAAAAAAGACACAACGCACAGCCCCCCGGACGAACCGAGATGAAAAGATGATTAATGCGAAGAGCCTCGACCTTTATTCAATACGATATCCCTCTCATTTTCGAGGAAGCCTCTACCAAATTTAATTTATTTCTACGAACTGAAAATATATGTATACATACATATATATATATATATATGTAATAATACACGCAAAATACTTTTCCATTGAAAAACGAACGGTTTTTCATTAAAACTTGTTTCAAGTTTTTTCCACTTTATCGTCCGTGACGGTCGAGAAATCGCGATCTATTACTTTACGAAAATTCGTATTCGATATTAACTTGTTTTGAGTTTACCCTAAACTTGTTTCTTTCCGATTGTTCTGGATTTTTTATAATTTTTCGTAAATATACACAACATATGTACATACATATGTATGTATATATGGATATATTTATATACGACCGTAGAAAAAACTCGTATCACCGTACGAGGTTAAAGAATGAAATGCAGCACACCATTTACGTTTTAGTTTGTCAGTTGAAAAAGCTCACTTTACTGCCAATCGTAAAATTTTCGCAGTGAACTTTATAATTGTTGTGGTTAATTTTATGTTCAAAACTGCACTTTTATATTTTTTATTGTTAAAATACGAGCGAAAGAAAAGAAATAGGAACTCTATACTACCTACCTATGTATGTATATATGTACTATGTACCTACATAAGTTAATTAAATTATATTTAGATATGAGTGTGTATAATATACATATTTTTCTACGGACGAGACTTCATATACACTTTTAATCTTATATATATTTTTTAGTTTTATTTTTATTTTATTTATACCAGGAATTGGCCAAAGACAATTATATAAACATATACTCCATCCATAAAATACACAAATATATACACGTATACATAAATACATATATGTACACACATACATATATAAATACACAAATACATATATATACATATACATACATACATACATATACATATACACACATACATGTATACATACACATATATATATATATATACACATACACATACATACATCCATATATGTACATACACACATTATACATGCATATACACATAAATAAAGAAAAACTATTCATATACATATATGTGTATAAAAATAATATATATCATACATATATAAATAAATAAAAAACCAACATACATACATACATATGTATGTATGTTCTATATGTATATAGACGGATAATTGAACTGCGTCTTGTTCGTTTGAGTAGTATAAAAAAATACACGGTCTGGTATAGAACAACAGAAGTACGTGTCTTTGAAATAACACAATGTTGTTATTTTTCAGTATACGTAATCAGCTTTCCCGATGCCATTTCCAGGAAATCTTTGATCTAACAACTTCAACATTAAAAAACCTGCTTTCATTTGCTTTGTAGATCACGAACCGTAAAATGGCGAAGAATAACGTCATGCGTAATCTAAATTAAATTTTCGAAAAAATATTGAGAGACTTCTTTGTTTACTTTAAAATACATTATACGGAAAGAAAACAAAATTAATATTTTTATTTAAAAACAAGAGGTATTTTTGGAAAATGAAAAACTTAACTAGTGTAAGGCTAGTTCAAAGTATATTCCAAGATAAAGATATATGTACATATGTATGTAATATGTAATTTGAAAGTCCTGCACTGGATGTTTCTGTTTAAAATGTATGCGGGTACGCTATTTAAGTACCCTATCGGAGCGATGCATTTTCGTCTGCAAGAAGATTGTTCATTTTCGCACTTAGTAGACTAGTACTATTAACTTCGTATAATAATAAGAACGAACGACGACGACATGTCGTCAACCTTTCAAGTTCATTAACCGCTCTGAACGTACGTACGTATGTATGTATGTATGTATTTTCCAGTGCAAGATTTATCATCAATAAATATCGGTATTGGTATCACGAGCTTTCTTCGCAGACACGTTTTATTACACGAAAAATAAAATTGACTAGCACAAGCACAATACCCCGGCTATTAAATTTGTAAATAATATTACACAGGGGTGGAGTGTCGTCAATCGTCAGGATGCTTCGAAGAACCTCAGGGTCCTGATTGTCGGGTCGCATGCGTGTCCTGAATGAAGACAGGACTTGGATGGCCCCACGATCCGTCCGATTTCAGTTTTATTTGCTTTTTTGGCTGGGGGAACGGGATAGGGGGGGGGGGGGGCGAGGGACACTTAAAATTCGAAAACAACCGGGAACATATATTGATTTTCCTGAAGTGACGTTTGTTTAGGATCGCTACGTGCGGTTATAAAAACTATAGAATGTACATATGTACATACATTTGCTTGATTAACTACTCACGTCTTGAAAAACATACCTTTCGAATATATGTACATATGTTTTGAATACATGAATTGATGTGATTGACGATTTCAGACATGTTCCATATGTTCCTAGTTTTAATATAATAAAATACATACAATGTTATTGTACGGTTAATATTTTATTTTATTTCAATTAATCATGCACACTCGCCTAACAGATTGCTCCAAAGCGGTGAGTGTGCGAAACAGATTACGACTCGAGAAGTGATATATAACATATTAAATACATAATTATTACATACATACACATGTAAATCGAAACAACACCTAACATCTATGGTCAGACATTACAAAAATCGTAAAGAATACGATCAATAACATTTTTCATGTAACAATACGAATTTTTACATTCAATAATCATCCACAGAGACATCTATGGAGGGAAATCTGGCGAAACCTGAGATATAACAATAACTCAAGGTTTTGCAATAGAAAATTGGATAGGAAAAGCTAATTTTACGGGAAGCGTTTCAATGAAAATCAGAAAAATTGGCAAATTCTGATAAGACACGATCGACCTCGATACGCCAAGGTCTGGCCAACAACAAGACTCTAGTGGGAATCGAACCCGTGACACCTTGCACGAAAGAATACAACACTAACAGTGGAATTTTATTTAATTCTCATATAAAGACAATTTAATATATTATCCCTATTAATTCAATTCAGATTTGTGTAAATACCAGTAAATACTAGTACGACCTTTTAGCTCGCAATTTTACCGATTTAAAATTCAGCACAATTCCAATTAACCCTTAAAAACGAAAAAAAAAAATAGTGTGGCCAGAACACTATTCCAATAAACATGTTTCAATAGAAAATACTCGATATAAAATAGTATTAACAGTGGGAAAAAATCCCGAATGAAAATACGTAATTTTGACTTTTGATGTGAACTGGACGACTACTAAGAGAGATTTGAAAGCTGAAAAGTACTGAAAATGAAAGATAAAATACCCGACTATAGATTCCAATATTCATTTTGAACATGAAATTGACAGATTTTGAGACATCGACCGAACAACACGAAGATATAGAAAAATCGCGCGATTTACAAAACACATATGTACATATATCTCCGAATCTCGAGCCAATCAACATTTTTTTTATTACCAGATTCGTGTTCACTGGGCATAGATCTATAAGAAAAGTCATATCTCGTCTCTGAACCAAAAAAAAGTCGTCATTTGTCGAACAGTGTAATTAACCAATAATTGTGTATGCGCTTGTAATATGATTTTATGAATACACACAAAAGAGTATTGAATTTGTATGTACATACATACATACATACCTTATTGAATGTTGAGCTCTTGGTTTTTGAGCTCTTTTTCCTATTATGCTGTACTTTTTGAATAACTAAATATTTATTATAATTAAAACACGTGTTTAGTGCAATGCACATGTATGAACATACAATGTACGTATGTGGTGGACACAATGATAGTTGTCCATTTGGAAATGATTGAATCCCACTTGGGGATTTTGTTAATGCTTTGCCAGCAAACACGCATTAATTTGTGTCCGTTTCGGTCATAGATAAGGGAGCCGGCTTAAGGAATTGCCACAATAGTAATTAATATGTGGGCGTACGGAAGGTATAAATACCCGTTTTGAATACCCTACCATACACACACAGTACTTTGTACAAGTTTGCGGCGAACATTTTACCAAAATGTCTCTGTCATACCTATGCCGAATTAAAGTACGTGTACGTACATACAATTGATACTGTTCCGGAGTTTCGCGAGCTAGCTCGTTTAAATTGAACCGTCAAATTTAACCGCGGAATTGATCCACGCCGTTAAATTTTAACACCGTCTAATTTCACATCGACATTCGAGTGACAGAATTGAAATGCGGTAATTAAGTTCGACTGTGACACGGTTAAATGTGTTCAGAATTTACACATATGTAGGTATACAAAATTTATAGGTGTTCGATTTGACATTCGATTTTAAATTGAATTTAGATTCTATTAAAATGAAAATAAAATGAGTCCATATCATTGATGTATAATATACTAGATCCGCCCTCACGTGTTATACTTGTCTCCCTTTTGGCGCATGCAAAATACATGGCGCATGCACAGTTTCTCTTAGTAGGTAGGTAGGTACCGCTGCGTCGTAGGGATTAAAACCCAACTTCTCCGGTAGTTAAACCCCCCGCACCCCTCAGTTAGTGAAGACAAGATCTCCGAATAAAATAACACGTCTGGGCCCATCTAGTGTATTATACATCAATGGTCCATATGCCTTAATAATCCCGAACAAAGGCCATTTGTTTGAGACGTCTTAGCTCTAACGATGATATTTATTTCAACATTAATAAAATGGAAATTCGCCTGCAAAGTAGGTCCACTGTAGTATACCTACATACATACATACATATACATACATATATAGTTAGATATCGTAGAATTTTATTTTTATACATATAATGCGTATATGTTTACAGTTAGGTAAGCAAAATATGGAGCAAAGCTCAACTAAATAGACGTAAAGGTATAAATGAAAAGGAACGAGTAATATCAATATGCATATTTTATATTACTTTTTTTGTACTTTATGTATGTATAATATATGCATACATTTTATTTTATTATTTTACTTTTACATACATAGATACATATGTATATACCAGGAAGGTTTGACAGGAAGACCCCAATGCGCCTTCCTGGACAATTAATTACAAACAATGCAGAATTTTTTTATTACATAAATCACTGTATTTCGAGAAGCTGAAGAACATAAAATTAACAATTAAACAATTAATTAATTAATTAATACATCGAGACATCTATGTATGTATAGCTTTATTAGTGAAATGAGTGAAAAATAACAACTCAGTTACCGATTGTCGATATTAATTTTTAAATAAAGCTCAGTAGGCTTTTTTAGCTATTTGCGATATAATCCAGTTGTTAATTCTTTTTAAAATTGCCAGGTTTATTTGCTCCATTCCGTTGTTCCTGCACGTTGATGTACAGAATGGCATACACGTGCTCGTGCTTATATTGCGACATGTTTGCGCACACGTTTGCATTTTTTTATTCCTCATAATGAAAAATTCTCATATTAAAACGGCAATATGTGTAAAAAATGTTATTTTTAGTTTAATTCAAAATATTGATCGTCATTATTTCGTACGTACTTAAATATTGATCATCATGGCCGAAGAGTTGCGGCCGTAAATAACAAGAGGATTAAAACAACGCGCGCTTGAGAATAATCTAGAAAATAAATTCTTTCAACGTCGAAAACAATGTCTTTAAAATGTTGTGCAGTCGTTAATGCGTTACTTCATTCTCTTGTTTATCGTCTCCTGAGACAAAGATGCAATTATTTATTGAAGATTATCCATAGACTTGGTTCACTTTTGTTCTACAAAGTGATGTGAGACTGCACGTAGTCGTTTTTGAAATTCATATCGCGCTTTTCTCTAACGCGATAGTGAAAATAGGCGCACACACGCGCTTCGCAAAAACCGATAATTTTCTCGAGAGTTTTCCGAGGAAGCACGTTTCGCTCGAGTTGCGCGTTATGCGAGAGTTGTAAAGCCAAGTTCGGTATCTGATATTTGGCGATACCGAATATTCGCGCTAGCCTCATATTATTGAACGTTTATCCGCAAATCGTTTGAATACCGAATTCATATCGATTTCTTTTGCTGATTTTGTGTACTGTCGTATGAAGTGACGCAACTGGAAAGAAAATAAAAAAAATGTCACGTTGATCGTTTTTTCGTGACGTCTTTAGGTTCCGATCAAAATCATGAGAGGGCTCAAAATAATACGAACGAACTTAAAAATAAATTGGTCAATGTAGGATTTTATCTTAAGATTTATCTATATACATATGTATGTATATACATATGTACATACATATGTATATACATATGTATGTATAAAATTTAATGTCTGTTTGTTTGTCTGTCTATATCCTAAACCACTCAACCGATTACGATGAAACTTTCTGGATTTATTTATTTATTTAATTTAATTTATTATTTACAATAATAATAACAATAATATGACCAGTGTAACCTGACAGGTTGCCCCAAAGCGTCACACTAGTTTTTCAAAACAAAAGAAAGAAAATAACAAAATAAAAACTCCAATTATTCATCTCATTCAAATAGTCTCGTGTTGAATCATTTGTTGTATGCATGTCCGGGAAGCTTACTGTGAAAAAACAAACGGAAAAAAACTTCTTAATAATAATTTGAAGTTTGAAGCGCGATTGTGTAGTAAAGAAAATGTATTCGTTGGTAACCACGTTACCAGTAAGGTTATGACGACACGGCTTTGAAGAGACGTTATTTGAGCTCCAACCATCACTTGAAACGGGAACGGGAACGGGAACTGCATGCCTTATTCTGGAATTGCAACGCATGCCGGATTCAGCTAGTGTATTATAAAATTTCGTGGAACTTATTACAGTATTTAATAATTTTGAAACTCATTTTATTATTGTCGTGTGTGGAATTTTGGCCGAATGGACACTAGGACAACGGATGCTTGACCAAACGTATACTAGGCCGATTGACTTTTGGCCAAACGGACATTTGGCGGATTGTGTATCGACATTACTCAAAAATCACTGAAAACAGATCACCTTGAAATTCCGTCAGCCTAATGTCTGTTCAACCAAATGTCTGTTCAACCAAATGTCTGTTAGGCTAAATGTCCGATGGCTTAACTTCCGTTTGGCCGAGTTTCCGTTGTCCTAGTGTCCGTCGGCCAAGTGTATATTCGGCGAATAGTCTACCTACCCTTATGGTTTATCGATATACATACATAAATGGAATCTTGAGAAATTAAGTTGAAACTACATAAATCAATTTATTAATAATGGAAAAATTGAGAGGTTAGGTACGATGTTTTCCATTGTTAATATGATTTTAAATCTGACACAATATTTTTATGAAACATGCATCAGTGGTTGGCGTATAATGCTTTCAACTGAGGCGTCATGGGTTCAATTCCTAGCGTGGTGTTACTGACCAAATATTGGATATATGTGACTCCAAGTTTATCTTTCCCATCAGATTTTTAGCAATTTTTCTGATTTAATTGTTGAAACGGTTCCAAACAAATTCCAAAGTCCACCCTGTAATATTTCTTAGAAATTCGTTGCATATTGAATTTATTGATATTAAAATATGCTTACCTGTGTACATTGTATGCATAATGTATTTTTCACAAATAATATATCGAATATGTTGATTGAGCCAGTTTTTCCATAAATGACGCTATTGTATTGTATGATTATAATACTTTATGTACCATAGGTGTCCCTTTGGGGCAACCTATCATGGGACCTATGTTAGAAATATATGTATAATAATAAAATAAAATTAATTAGACTGAGTTTTATCTAACTTAACATCTATTAATATACGCAACTTAAAAGCTTTTGAAAAAAATTCGGCATTTCATATTTTATAAAATTTTAATACTTTTTGTTTGCTTTTAGGCTTTGAAAATTTTGATGCTGATTGTGTTGTATGTGGTTTTTAGTATTTAATTTGTGTTATACAAAAACAAAGCTTTCCCTTTTTGAATGTGCCGATTATATTTTCGTTCAACGTATCAAAGTTTTCTCGATATTTCATGTCGTGCGACTAATGAAAATAATCCGAGTTTTATTTTTGAACGAGAAAGGGAGAAAAAAAACGCAATAAAATTTATAACACATCCATTAAAAGCGCGTTTTAATTTATCGACCTATAAATTCGGCGTGCCTTAACGACCCTTACCGCTTCAGATCGTTAATCTGCAAATTTTTCAACAATTTTCACAATTCAATTTGAAAATTCGCATGAGTTCGTATCGTATAATTTAAATACATATACATATGTATGTACATATCTAAAAATTGAAAGTTGAACGGTTGTTTTGTAAATTATTCCACAACAAAAATGAAATCGAAACCAAACAAAATCACAACTGCCCAGAACAATGGGTTATGTTAAATTAAATATATTGTATAATGACGCGAAATCTAAGTCTTCCCATCAACATCCGGTCGAAGGTAGGAAAAGTGAGGTTGAGACTTAATCGAAAATCACCTCGACACGGACCGAACTCAAATTGAAAACCTGGGTCGTTTTCGACCCAAAGAAACTTTACGGATTAAGAGACTTCTCCTTCTCCCATTTTCAACACCCCCATTCCCTTTTGTCGCCGCGAATAAAATTAATTTCACCCGCTTAATTCCCAAAGCAGGCATCCTTAACCTTTCCTTCAGTTTAATGACCGTTCAGAATCACTAAAAAAATACGGTGGCTCCGGGTTAAAATTATTTTTATTTTATTTTGTTTATTCATTTTTACTACGCGAATGTTCACAAACCTTAAAAATAATTGAAACTCAGGTGAGATGTTTTTTTCAAATTAAAGCACATTTTATACTACAAAAACCTAAGTGCGAGACAATACTATAAAACATTTATTTATTTAAAGTTTGGACCATTGTGGCATTACAGGAATTCCTAATGCGCCACAATGGTCAAAAATATAAAAGGAAAGAAACAAAATAAATATATATTATTACATAATATTCATAAAAAACAAATTGCGATACATAACCATACAATTATACCAGCAGCGTGGCTCGGTCGTTACGCTTCTGCTTAACACTGAGAGGCGCCGAGTTCGATCCCTTGAGCTGACCTCGATTGAAAAGAATTTTTCTGAGTATATCTGTAATGCTGCTGGTCAGACCAGGATTTGTGACTCCTGGTTGATCGTTTCCTATCAGAGTTTGCCAATTTTCTCTGATTTCATTGTTGAAACGATTCCCGATTAAAAATTGGCTAAAAATCCTTCCTACCCACTATGTCACCACTATTTGAGTATGATTAATGTAAATATTACAATAAAAATGTATGTACAATTCATAGATGTCTCGTTAATTGTCGAGTTTAAGTCAGTGTCTCGTAATTTAGCGACTTATATAATAAAAAAATGCTGTATTGTTTGTAATTTGGCCAGGAAGGCGCATTGGGGTTTACCTGTAATGCCTTCCTGGTATGAAATAAAATAAAAATAATAACCATAGTTGAATTTATCGTGATGTCATACATACATATGTAAATAATGTTGATTATAATGGCATAGCAACGTGTCTTCTGATAATATTCGGTAAATTATTATACATAAATGTGCAGATAAAATTCAGTTCAGCGAACTCGGTAAAGGGTATCAATATAAACTGCTTGACATAAGATAGTTGCAAGATAGGTGTAATTTGTCCACATGTAGACAATTTTTAATGCAGTGATAGGGGGATATGAATTAGAAAAAAAAATGATTTTGTTTTATGTACATATATGTATACCAGGAAGACCAAATGCGCCTTTCTGACTAATTATAAACAATTTATAAAGTAATTATTACAGAGAATCATAAAGAGATCTATAAATAAATTTGCTTTTTGCACCATTTTTACAAATCGGCGAATTCGAAATGTTGAAAAACTCAAAATTTGCTAGGAATAGAAAAGGTGGCCAATCTTTTGGAACTGTTTTAATAAAAATGAGATAAATTGGCAAATTATTATAGGAAACGATTGACCTGGAGTCACATATGTAAGGTCTGGTCAGCAGCACCCGGCGGGGATTAAACCCTTTACGTCTCGGTTTGAAAGCATAATATGATTAATCTATGTTGCTACTTTTGGTTAGTAAAAAGCCAAATTATTGACCAGCGTTTTGAAGAACATATATACCTAGTATAACTAGTTAAAATTTGATATTAAACGTTTATTTCTTAAAATATAAACCGATAAAAAAAATGATAAAGATAACCTTTGAATTAAAATCTGCCGTAGTTTCGTAATACAAGCACGATTCTGCATAAGCCGAAATAGCTCAGTTGGGAGAGCGTTAGACTGAAGATCTAAAGGTCCCTGGTTCGATCCCTGGTTTCGGCATATGTTTTTGTTTTAAGAAAATATAATAAATTTTTATTTTATATTATATTACGAAATTTTTAGTAGCTAAAATCTGAAAAATCTGAAATTTCTTTTACATCTTGTATTTAAATTGTAGTTTTTGAAAAGTTCATATTCAAATACACTTCATAATTAAATAAAAAATTGATCGAAATTCAAGTCATTTGGATCTATTTAATTTGGAATATTAAAAAAATCTCCGTATTGTTCCTCCAAAATGAACCATTCAATGAAAAATACTGGAATATTTTTGCACAACGTCCCCTCCCTTATATATACATATATGTATATATCCCCTCAAGCTACATGCCGAATACGAATGTACATAGGATTAATTAATGACATTCTTCGCTGCAAATATTTGTATCGTGGAATGCTTTCGTCGACGACGTTTGATCGGATCGTATTGAATTGAATAAATATAAATAATAATAAAAGCGTCGCTTTTGCCATTTCGCATAAATCTTTAGCCTTTATTTCCAATTAAATTATTTATATACAAGCTTCTATTACCTCTACGCAGTAGTTAAATTAGTGTGCAAAGTGTGTTTGTGTGGTACTAGTATAATAGCTGTTTGTATGTGTCTAGTACCAAAACGTGTCTATTGTATCGCATTCACACTGCAATTTCAAAGGTATCTATGGATGCGTTTATAGACGGGCATAATACGTAGCTATTGTATGTATGCATATATATGTATGTAAAAGTGTTCGGTATGTATGTAAAATTTAGTATGTAAGTCAATAATCAAGACTTTGATTTCGAATCGGCGAGAAAAAATATCTACATACAATCTATGTACATTATACTCTCGATTATCCGGGCTAATGCTGGGGAGGGAGGGCACGGATAATTGAAAAACACGAATAATCCGAATCATCAAATTTTGACTTGGTTTCGAGTGAAATATCATATTAACAACACAAATTTTTGTTTCATACTTTTAATATTCATTATTTATTAAGAAAAACGCTTAAAGTTAAGCAAATGTGTGGCCGTTAGTACCTATAGTTAGTACTACTGTTGCCAAAATATAAAAAAAATCTAGTCAACCAGCCAGACGAAGCATCGAAGTTGTCTACTAATCCTAATTTTTCATGGAAAAACTTGGCTGTTTCCTTACACATTTGACCTCTAATTGGTATTCCTTCTGCTCATTTTTGATTTAACTATATGAGTATAGTTGCAACCAAATCTTCGTATCTTGACATTTTCATACTTTCGTTTCGAAGGACCTGCAGAGCTATCACAATCTCTCGCGAACGCCTCTAACTTATTTTTTTGTTTAACTATATTTCGAACAGGTATCTAAATCTGAAATATTTTCGAGTTAATAGCAAAAATAATAATTTCACACACAAAGTATTATAATTGATAATAATTAAACATACGTACATATGTTCGAAAAAAATTGGTCTGAATACACGCACTTGTTACTTCTTCGATGATCAAAAGCGACTGAAAGAATTGACGCAATGTTAAAATACATTCAAAAGGGGAACGAAAAACATTTCTGTGTGACATCATTTGTTTCAAATAACACGCATGTTTACGATAAGAACAAAATTTAATTAATTTAAAAAAAATAATTAATATTTTTCAAGCACGGATAATCCGCACTCGAATAATCGAGAGCACACTGTATAAGTATATAGTTTACAATTCTATGTAGTCTGGTCGATGAAGGAATGAGTTAGTTTTAGTTACTGGTATACGTATATTGATTACTTGCTAATACTACGGTTAGATGAGCGATGTGATTTAGCCTATTAACCCTTTAAAATTCGTAAACTCAATAGTTAGCACTGCTTCGATCGTTCCAAAGGCATTATTCAGTCTCGAAATACCATTACTGAATTTAAGCGATGCAATTCTGGGGTCTTGATCGGGTCAGAAACAGTTACTAGGTGATGTCGAGTGAATCGGTCGGGCAGGTTGTGGTACACAGACAAACTTGCTAATGAACTTATCCCACCGGTTGGCACCCGTACCTCACAGTTTTGGCAACTTGTGCCATGTTTAAACTCGACTCACATTCGACGAGTTGTTGTTCGGTCATTCATTTAGTGATTCTTACAAAATAGCATATCTGCCTGTAAGTTTGCATTCATTTTCAAATTAATCGATCGATAGTTGCAGGCCAGGCGGCCGAAAGGATGCCCAGACTCGCGGGTAAAGGTTAAAAATAATGGTGCACTCTGGGGAATGTTTTAGAGGGCACGAATTGTCTCATGGGATAGGTGTTTTTTTTTGACATTTATTTCTATTGTATGTATTATGAAGGGGGTAGGAAGTGTTCATAGAGTGGAAATGATTTTTTATTGCTTATTTTATACCTATACAGTATTATCTCTATATAAATATGTAATTGAAGATATACATATGTATAACAAACCAGGCTTCAAACTGAAACTGAACCGAAAACTAGAAAAACCGCTATTTTTTATCGGAACCGAACCGAAAAAATTTATCGATTTCAAAAAATTAAGAATTAATCACTTGAAGCTGAACCAAAAACCGAAAAAATCGTTATTCTTTCCAGGACGAAAACCGGAACCGAACCGATTAATATTTTTTGACACGAACTGGAAAGAAAGAAATAACGGTACAAGATATTCATCATGTACATGTACATATGTATGTAGGCATATACATATAATATATGCATGGACATAGATACTGTGTGGTTAAAATATAGAAAAAGTTGAAAAGTTCATTCAATTTTCTTGGTGATCGAATGTCATAGGAGGATACGATAGCTGAGATTTGTCATGATTTACTTTAATTTTTCGATTTTATTTTAGTTACTACATGAAACATCTTGGTTTAGTTACATATATAATATAATAATCAATAAAAACATATCCCTCCTACCCTATTACTTTCCATATATTTTAATTAAAGAGAGAATTTATCACTCATTAGACTTCAAAAAATCTACAAAATAATTAAGTCATAATACATTAAAGTGACTGTTTGGATAGTTTATTAAAATTTAAGTTTCTCACTCCTAGGGCAATAGCTCCTAAGGTGATTAGTATTATAAAACTATTTTCTTAGAACAGAGATTTAAATTAAAATTGCCATAGTGGATGACTTGCCTGAAATCAATGATGTGTTTAAAGGCTTTGCAAAATAATAAGACGCTTTTCATATTTATTTCGATAAGATTAATTTGTTTATTAGCTTTGCCAGATGTTGACAGAATAAAAATGCTACACGTGCGCTCGCTTCTAGATCTTTTTGATTTTGTTTATTTTTTATATCTATTATTTGTGATGTTATTCAAGTTTTACCGGACACTGTTTGCCATGTCGGTATTTGTAGAGTGATTGTCGGACATGGCCGCAGGGAAACGACACGCTCTGTATGGCCGATTGAATGCCAAATGCTATTCTAGAAAAAGGTCAATTCGATTGAAAACCTACCTACATACATATACATTACTTTATATTTATTTAGGTTACAATATATCATGGGTGGCTAACATTATTAGGCAAGGGAGTCGCCATGAACAGTCAAAATTTCACTCAGATATCAAGGTATGGAGAAAAGTTTGTATTGATGTAATTAAGTACAATGCACATAAATACAGGATTGAACACCTACATACATATATAAAACTGTATCGTCTACAACGTTTGGCAGATAACAAGTAAATATTTGTTTGGTATTATGTAGTTACTGAATTGTCCGATATCAATACATAATTAAACGTCCATCAGGGAAACACGTATACATAAGTATAAAAGTGTGTACATATGTATATACATGGTAAGATTTTGTAGCTGTGTATATTTTTATACAATATTTGTGAGTCATTATGTTTCATTTGGAAAATCGATCCGTCCGAAAAATTAGTTGTTTGTTCACCGGTCAGACAATTATTTGCTAAGAGATAGAGAGAGCGAGAAGAGGGGAGGGGGGAGTTGGGTCGGACCTTTGTTCAGAGGGGTGTGTACCTCAGGGTAAGAACTTGTTAACAAGCCATACCGTTGAGATTTTAAGCCCTCGTATCTGGAACAGAAGACGTTAACCGAAGCTATCTCAATAGTGGAGGATTTCGAACTCGTTAGCGTATACACAATACTTCTTAGTACAAAAGATTTTGTATTACGTTTTTGTATTACTATTCATAAGGTCGTGGGAATTATGTATTTATCAAATTAAAAAAAAAATCTTACGCATAGTAAGTTTATACTTATTCTTTTTTGAAATTATTTTTTAACGAGTTGATGCTGAGCGGCGGCTATGGTATTAAACTTGTACATATATAAACTTACATATATGTAGATTATAAATTTGAAATCATATTCAAATACTGTTGAAATATAGTAGGTAGGATGGTTTTGCCAATTTGATAAGCAATCATTTCAACAATTATATCGGATAAATTGCCAAACTCTGATAGGAAACGATCGAGTTGGAGTCAAAAATATAAATAAGCTCGAACCCGAGAGGTTTCGAGTTATTAGCATTAACGCAACCATCTAGCTACACGCTGGATTACTTGGGTCGGTATACTTGAGTTCGCGTGCTTGAGTCGAATATATGTAAATACATAAATGCATATGTTTAAGTTGGCATGTTGAGTAAAACTGCGATCGAACGATATTTCGTTTCGGCGTTTTGAGTCATTGAACACCCTTATCTCGTGTCCCCTCATAAATTAAATGCTAAATTTATGTTATTGTATTAAATAAAAAAATAAAGATTGTTGGTTGACAAACAAGGAAAAATTATAAATGATGAATAGTGAAAAACGTTCTCAATTTTGATTTCCATGGTGTACACTGACTTTGAAATACAGTTACTAAGTTAACTACGTACTTGATTTAGTGAATATATACGTATATATACCTACTTTACTCGAACTATATAATGTCTGATCTTTAAAGTTGTATATTTCAGTTTATTGGAAAAAGTAATCCATTTTGATTAAAAGACAGACAGACTAAAAGATTGACAGACTACTTGATCTAATGAAAAGTATTCGCCAACGTATTCGATTTAAAAACTAAAATGAGGCTCTCATCTTGCCAGAAATAAATTTTTATTTTGCTGTTTACATCGTTTCAATCTTGATTAAGTTAAGACGCTTTGAGGTTTTCTCGGAATGATTCACCTTCACCGTTGAGAACGTGCGTGTTTATTCCGTTCGATTATGATGCGTGGGGTTTGCGTTGAGAGTAAACATCAATTCGGGATCACGTTCTCTCGAAATCATCGTAAGTAATTTTGCAAACTATTTACCCAGAGAAGTCAGGAAAATAAAGCACCGTTCTGAATACCGATATGCGGCACCGTTTTTATGCCTCAAATATAACGCCCGGAGGGGTTTTCCCGGAGATTTTCCGAAAAGAAATTGGGCGAATGTGGGTGGCTTACACTGGGAAGGGGCCAAATCACGGTTCGGTTCATTTTCGCGCGCGTCGTGTATTATTGTTTCACTTAAGTTTTCCCGGATGATGGGAAAAGCGTAGGCGTTTGGAAAAAGTTAGATTTATCATGTATGTATATGTGGCGGGGAAAGCTTGTTGTGTTAGGACTCGTAGAAGTTAACTTTCACGCTCTTTTTGCTTTATTGGAAATTGTGTTTGGTCAACTTTCTTACGGCGATCATCGCACTTCATAAAAGTCGTGAACTCTGCCGACAAGCTTGTCTTAACCCTTTCGATGCGAAAAGTTTGCGTGTCATTGATTTTCAATGAATATTATTTTCCATAAAAGATCTCAAACGAATTTTGTTTGCTTGTAATTAAATTCATCCATTATGTTATATAATCAATCAATCTATTTTATAAAATAAAACGTGTACTTTGAATTACATTTTCAATTTATACCTGTATATTTTGCGATCGGAACTTACAAGGTTTTCACCTACATTATGCCGCCTTTCCCGAACATATTAAATAAATAAGAAAAAACATGTTTTCCGGGTGAATTCATTTAAGATGATGTGTAGAGATCATATTCATACGGTCCTATTTCAATTCTCAAATATTTTAATATACATATATGTACATACGCCAACCCATCAATCACGTCTAATTAAATTAAGTATTCTTATCAACTCAGAGGACGTGTGAACATGAGAAAATATTAAATAAGTCTGACTCAAAAAGGAATTTTGTTGGACAACAAACATCTACGGTGATTGATGATAATTTTTTTCATACAAAATTTAATAATCCCCAATGAGTATCGATACTGATATTCACTTTTAAATTGTATTTTAAAACAATAAAATATATAAATTGATTATTTCATTGTGTTGATTCAGAACAAAAGGATACAAATACTTACATACCATGTATAATATAACATACACAGTTAATGCTTTGAAAGGTTTAAGTATTTTGACATTCTGTATAATAAATCAAACGGTGTACTTGACTAAATTGCAAGTAAGCACAATGGATGTGAAGTGTTAAAATTAAATTTTATCAAATGCATTGGCGCTGGGGCGTATTGATTTCAGTCAACTTTAGTGGTTGCCAACCATTGGAGAGGGCTGTTTATATGCTCGTGTTGGCCTTCCTCCAACAGGAAGTTGCATCTGCACGTCTGTCCGTAACATGGTTATGCGCCGGAAGCAGTCTCACAAAAGGAAATGAATCGATGAATGAATTGGCTTTTATTACGCAAAATAATATATATAATAAATATTGCAATTTTACATCATGAAAAACTCCTCCATAAAAGTTACAAGGAATTCTGTGGGTTAAGTCGAAAAATATGTACCTCTTAAAAAATTTAAGTAAAAAAAGTTTAAGATAAGAAGACCCGTCGTGTACCCATTATGAATTCATCGCGTACAAATTGAAAGAAAAAAGAAACTTTTTCTGCGATAAAGAAATCCATCCGTTACGGGCTCGGGTCCATACCCGATCTGGTCCATAGATAATACACCCGACGAAATTAATCTGCGCAATCGAGACGACCTTTTTCAGAACATTTTTTTCAGCGCGTATTTTCGACTACCTACGAATTACGAATTTTCAAAACTGTATTTTAACAGAATCGGATTAAATTTGTCCCGCAAGATGGCGAATCATCGAATAAATTCAGTTACAAAAAGCGAAAGCTCTGCACCATCGATAAATTTTCATAATATTAGTGGGTTACGTTAAAAATTCGGGAGGACATGCAACATTGAAAATATTAAAATACTGGAAACGTGCAAATTAGCATGTTCAAAAATGACGATTCGACTTCTATAAGGCGACTTGGAAAACTGAAGGTGAGCAACATATGTATGTATGTATGTATGTATTTAGTTATGAGACAGGTTTTAAAATACCTATAATAAGATCTATGTAATATCAAAAACATACATCCTTTTGATTTCCATGTGAGTAAATTATTAAATTTATTTTTTAAGTTTATTATATGTAGGGGACTGACACTCTAAGGTAGGGTTTCCCAAACTACATATGTTCCGCGGAGCCTAAATAGATATTTCACAAAAATTTGGAGTAAATTAAAAAAAAAATGCCTCGGTTTACCCTATTCCTCATTTTTAAAATTTCATTAAATTTTGTTTCTAAAATCATTTTAATCATTTAACTCGTTAGCAATGTTGCTTTGATTATTATTGAACACGAAGTCTACATACAGTATATGGGATCTTCTTTCGAGTATAATCGATCGTTTGGAAGCCGGTTTTTTGGCTCAAATTAACCGGCTTTTTAAGGTTTTCTTAAATTCCTGTTTTTTTCCTCAAAACTAACAATTATGAATTTCAAATTTCTCTGAATGATCAAAAAAAATGTGTATATCTAAACTCTCTTAGGTAATAGGCGTATATTTCTTTGAACAGCAAAAAAAAAGGTACAGCACTTAGCGATTTCTTTGAGATTTAGTAATGGGCGAAGACCAGGTCATAAACCAATACAATATTATTGAAAGTATGTAGTTTCAATTATCTACACAAGTTCATGTATAAAAGAATAGAAAAAAAATATTATCGCAAAACATTATTATCGCAAAAAAATTATTATCGCAAAACTTTACAAAAAAAAGTATGCTTTATGGCAAAATGCATGGGAATTTCCTGAATATAATTGATTTTTCTTGAAGGAATTGGAAGCCCTTTAAGTTTTGTGACTACATACCTACTTTTTATTATGGTTTTAAAATGTTTGTGATATGCCATTTCCAATGAATTCGTTTTCGAAATTTGTAACGGTTTGACAAGCTTTTAGATTTTTAAGCTAAAACAGATGCGTAAAAATAACTTTGAAAAATGGAAATATTTCATAGTTCACAACGTTGAGCGTACCAAATTCGTCTCAGCATTGTTCTTAATATCTATTCACGATTCCATAATTATAGATTTTTTACGAGGTAAGTCATTATTTTTTTAATAATATATTCTTGATAATAGCTTATTTAAATCATTTAATTATTTGTGCGTATTTAGGATCTGCCACTTTACGGCTGTGATATATGTATGTATGTATACTACAAATTGTATTATTTGTAATAATAATGATCTTATGAAAGTTCATAATGTTTATAACTCAATTTAATTTATAAAAAAACTTTTTTTTTTGCATAATATAATATATGCAAATATATAATATGCGATATAAAAATTTAAAATAATCTTAATTTTCTGAAACCGCTGAAAGTGGGCCAACCGGCTTTTTATTTGTAAAAAAACCAAAAACTGGCTTTTTCTTCCGGGCGGTTTTTTGCAACCCCTACTCTAGAGCAGACCGAGTCTATGGATATGAGTAATGTTTATCGAAAGACAATCATCAAGGGACTGTTAATAATTCATCAGTGTATTTATCACCCATTTTTACAACTTGTTAACTCCACATTTATTCATACAGAATTTGTTTGAATTGATAATTTAGTATGTAATTTTTGTATTTGCTTAGCGATATATGTAATACGAATCAGTGAATCGTGCAGTGCTTGTTTTTTAGGAAACAACTGTGTATACTACGGTATACCATTGTAATAGGTGCTTTAGATGTCGACTGACGATATCGATCGAAAGTCGAACAGGCACAGCTCTTTGCTATACACGTCTGTCTGTAAATATTTGTGCACACTTTCTCGAACACACACCCAACGTTTCATTTTCGTAAGGTAAATCCTACCAGACACGCGCTTGTGTACAATTCGCTCGAGACTCCGCGAAAGCCTCCGGCTCCGAAACTGTACTGGGAATTGGGTTTTGTTAGATGCGCGCGTTCTATGTATGTATGTAGGTATGTATGCATTCACATAGTGTCGCACTAATAGATATTTACTAGTAAGCTGTGTCGGAATAATAAACCTTTTGTTTTATACATTTATAATAAATTCTAGTGCCCGTCGTGGATCCGGTCGCCAGTGTATAAATAGACTACGTGTAATCTGTTTGCAATACACAGATGAAATTTTATAAATGAATTTTGACTAGTCAAAATAAATAATATACATATGTATGTAAAAAAGTCTTTTACAATACACAGTACATATTATTTTTTTTAGATGAAAAAACTTTTCTGGCCAATATTTTCTCCCAGAACTAAGGTTACTAAATATTCGAATATGAAATAGCAAGCTTTAAAATATTTTAATAAAGTTTTAGAAAGGCAAAATATTATTAAACTTTCAACAGAATCTTAATCTGGTACATCGAATCGGATCGAATATACTGCAGGTAAAAAGATTTTTTTTTAAATTATGTATGTATGTACAGTTTTGAGTACTCTATACTGAACGCAAATTTAGTAATTAAAATATTATATTATATTATACTGACAGTAAAATAATATTCTACTTAAAATAATATTATATTATAAAATAATATTACTATAGAAGTATGAAGCTATAAAAATTTCAACGAGAATATCGTCTTTATATGCAACAAATACATATCTCAGTGCCTTTGTATTAAGTTCATTGAAAATCAACTCTCTTGCTTTTAGAAAATTCGTAATTCCTCTATTTTAGAAGAATTTAAATTTTAAGTTTTTAAATCAACCAATAAGCATTTCTTTTAAAAAGGCAAGATTAAACTTAAACTTAAAATTAAACAATATTAAAGGCAAGATATTTGCATGTAGTAGCTACTGCTGTCAACAATAAAATCAATACATAATTATACTACTGAAAACTAGGGTATAACAAACACGTAGTTCATATTCTTTCATTAATAATTTCGATCGTTTTTCTTTCTTGGGATTCTATTGTTACGAAAGGCATTGTTGAGAAGCTGATCTCGAAGTCTTATCGTATTTTTTTGCAGACTTGAACCTCTTTTTCGAGCATATTAAAAGCTGCGAAATCTTTTGTGTTCACCACTACTGAGTAGAATTTTCTGATCGACAGATCAACTTATCATATCATAATACAATTATAAAATAAATCATCACTTGAAAAATATAACACTATCCCTACGTATAATAACTATGTAAATTAACACTAACCTAAACATTCGCTTAATGCTTCGTCAAATATTTTGCAGCCTTTCCGGACGTCAAAAAGATAACACCCGATAGATGGAAACCCAAATCGAATTTGTCAAGGAGTATCAGAATCTTTGGACGGGCCGGGCCACTTTGGTCGTATATGTACTCTTACACTGAGTGCGAAGGAAAGAGAAGTCATCCTTAAGGATATGCTTCCGGCAAAAATCTGACTCACACGTAATGGAGCGTGACGCGAACAGCCACCGTTCTCTATCGTCACTGGGACACTTTGGCTTGACATATCAATTTCATGGATATATTGGGATAGAATATGGCTGATTCTTACACGTTCTAAATGGTCAATTCAATATTGTATAAAATAATTTTATTTTAACTATAGTATTTAACTTCGATAGTCGATTAACTCTGAATCACGAAGTAACCATCAATTGATCGGAACGCAAGGTATTATAGAGTTTGGAATGATTTATTATGTAGAAATTTTCGAAACTGTAAAATATATACTAAATATTTTTTTATCTATGAATAAGTGAATCTTATGAAAAAGTATTTATTTTTTAATTTAATACATACAAAAAAAACGGCGCTATTAAAAAAAAAATATATCAAAATAATTCGCTCGTCGATGATAATCCCAATAAAATAACAATAATATAAATAATTTAAAGAAATACATACATATGTGTGCAGGTCAATGCATAGTAGTAAAGCACATCAGTCGAGCAACATTAATTTTATAATTGTTATTTTTGCTTCAATTATATAATTGAATAGAGAAATAATTTAGAGTTTTATCATTATTATTAGTTACTAGCTGTATTACCCGGCTTCGCTCAGTGTTTATAATATAAACCACTTAAACATGACTAAGCTAATTTAATTTAAAAAAAAAAAAAAAAATTTAAATTTAAAAAAAAATTTTTAAAAAAAAATTAAAAAAAAAATTAAAAAAAAATAAAAAAAAAAATAAAAAAAAAAAATCAAAATTTTTTTTTTAAAAAATCAAAAAAAAAAAAATCAAATTTTTTTTTTGCCTTCTAGGGCTTCGCCCTCGGCACCCCCCTGAGCCTTTGCCTTCTAGGGCTTCGCCCCTCCACGCCCCATGAGCAATTGCCGTTTAGGGCTTCGCCCCCATGATCAGTTGCCTTTTAGGGCTTCGCCCCTCCGCGCCCCCATGATTCAAAGCCGTCTAGGGCTTCGCCCCCCTTAGTTAATGCCTTTTAGGGCTTCGCCCCCCGCGCCCCCAAGATTAATTGCCGTTTAGGGCTTCGCCCCCATGATCAGTTGCCTTTTAGGGCTTCGCCCCTCCGCACCCCCATGATTAAATGCCGTCTAGGGCTTCAACCCCTAGTAAATGCCTTTTAGGGCTTCGCCCCCCGCGCCCCCAAGATTAATTGCCGTTTAGGGCTTCGCCCCCCTTAGCTAATGCCTTTTAGGGCTTCGCCCCTCCACGTCCCCATGGTTAATTGCCGTCTAGGGCTTCGCCCCCATGATCAATTGCCGATAAGGGCTTCGCCCCTCCACGTCCCCATGGTTAAATGCCATCTAGGGCTTCGCCCCCATGATCAGTTGCCTTTTAGGGCTTCGCCCCTCCGCGCCCCCATGATTAACTGCCGTTTAGGGCTTCGCCGCCCTTAACTAATGCCTTTTGGGGCTTCGCCCCTCCGCACCCTCATGATTAAATGCCGTCTAGGGCTTCGCCCCCATGATCAGTTGCCGATAAGGGCTTCGCCCCTCCACGTCCCCATGGTTAATTGCCGTCTAGGGCTTCGCCCCCATTATCAGTTGCCTTTTAGGGCTTCGCCCCTCCGCGCCCCCATTATTAAATGCCGTTTAGGGCTTCGCCCCCCATAATTAATGCCTTTTGGGGCTTCGCCCCTCCGCACCCTCATGATTAAATGCCGCCTAGGGCTTCGCCCCCCTTAGTTAATGCCTATTAGGGCTTCGCCCCTCCGCGCCCCCATGATTAAATGCCGTCAAGGGCTTCGCCCCCATGATCAGTTGCCGTTTAGGGCTTCGCCTCATAAGGCTGCGCCTGCGGGCTTTTTTATTTTAGGAATTAGTACAAACGCTTAATATCCGTTCATCCCCCAGTATGGCATGCTTGTGAGCGCACCTGTTAGTTACAAAAAAACGCGTTTAAAATATTTCAAGGTAATATATTCCGGTTTAATATATTATAGAGGGAAGGTGGAAAAATATGGTCGAAATGAGAACCGGTAATGGGCTTGCGTGATGGGGGACACCTCCCCTGTTTTTGACATGTTTATTTACAAAAATATGTATATCCATATATGTATGTATGTATGTATGTAAAAGCGCCTCCTTTCCGCTTTGTCTTCTTGGTGGGATTCCTCGCATTATTTCAGAATTTTATATTTGTGTGGCGGGAAAAATAAAACAAAAACAAAAAATAAATAACGAGACTTTGATCCTGATGGAAAAGTGGCGACATTAATAGTAAAGGAAACGAGGCCATTTCCGGGACAGCAAAGGGAAAAATGTCGGGCAATTTTAATGGCATTTTTAACCGACCTCAAAAAAAAAAAAATGAGCGTACCGGAAATAAATTGCAAAATGGCTCCTTTTATTTTTCGTAGACTCGAGAAGAGTGACTTGTGATGTTATTGTTGAGAGCATCAGTAACGGATTCCCCATGATTTTATTTTGGCGTGGCACAGAATTTTTTAATATTCATCCATTTAAATTTACAAAGCGAATAGATGATATTGAAATAAACAACCTTAATGTATTCACAATGTGATCCTTTGTGCCGGATTTAGCAACGTGGTCCTTAAACCGTAGAAATATGACGGAGTGTACTTCATAGCCTACAAATCTTCAAAACAATGCCTAGCGGGCAATGAAATATACATCGAAAAATATCATGTTAACAAATAAATTGACTTTTTTTGCCATTTATTGAAGCACTCTTGTGATCGTTCATTGTCAAAGATCGTAATCCGATTCGATTAACCCGTTTTGTAGTCTAACATAAAGGTTTAATTTTAATGTCAGACATACATAAATTACCCGTAAATTTAATGTATTTTTTATGTTTAAAACAATTAGACGAAACAATATTCGTGCGTATGAGGGCTGTGGAGTCATAAAAAATAAACCAAAATAATCTTCATTAATTAATAGTATTACGGTATGTGTCAACTAGAGTCTGGAATTTTATTGTAGTAAATCCACTTATAAATTTAAATTTAATAATTTCTTTTTACATATCACGAATTTAAATAACATTACAAATCGTTGAAATGCACCTATTTTGATGTGTTGTGGCAGAACTGATTGTTTCCGCTGTCTCATATTTATTTTAATTCGCATTGATTTATTTGTGTATGAAATTCATACACATATACTATTAATGTGCTAACTTTTTATTTATACCTATTTAATTACCAATAATTCAATAAATTGGGTTACATGCCAATTTTTAATGATATTTTTAATATCGCTATCATCTAATATATAATTTGGAAAGAGACATGTATGTATGTATGTAACCTTCGTTCGTTGGGTCATAAATCCGTGACGTCATCGAACAATTAATTCGATTTTTTTCGATTCAAAGGATTCGAAGTCCCCGGGGGCAAAGGCGTCGAGGGCGAAGCCTTAGGGGGCGCATGCGCCGGAATCTGGTATACATATAATTTTTATAAGAGACTTATTATGTATATATGTATGTTTGTTTGTTCGTGACAGTCAATTTAGTATTCAAATAAAGTTATATAAAATAAAACTATTCAAATAAATTTAATAAAATGTTTACTATTAGATTAGTCATGTTTAAGCGGTTTACTTTACAAATACCGAGCAAAGCCGGGTATTACAGCTAGTTTTTAAAAACAACTTTATAAGTTGGCAAGAAAAGTTCATATTACTAAAGTCGTTCAAGTTGGAGTCAGAGTTTGGAGTCGGAGTTGGGAGTTAGAATCGGTGTCGAATCATAAATTAAAGTCAGTGTCGGAGTAAGTAAATTTTGAACCGACTCCACAGCCCTGGTACGTAAATAATCACAATCCATATTTATATAATTGGCCAAAATGATAAGATATGGTGTCCTTATGAACAGGATTAAATATCGATGGAACCGAAATTTGCGCTCTGATATAGGCTATATGTACATACATACATATGTATAGATGTCGACAATGCTCTTTTTCATTTTACCTCCCCCCCAGCTATTACTTTCTCTTTAAATCCATTATAATTGTTTTGTTTCGACTCTTAAAAATTCTATTGTCTTCGCTTCAATTTATCCGTCCATTGAAAATATTCACTTGAAAAAAAATTAAACAAACAGCCAGCATTGTAATGGTAATGGCATATTGTTTTCACGATATTCGGCAATTATGAAACAATAGACTGTTCGGGGGCAAAAATGAATTAAGTCCACTTGAAAGAAGTCCGGAAAATTGCGTTAATTTAAAATAATGAATGCGGAATGTAAAGGTAAATAAAATAAAGGCGACGCACAGAAGGGTAGCTTTCGAATTGGCACCGGATTCAAAGATGAAATCGCATTAGCATTATATATGTATATATATATATATATATATATATATATATATATATATATATATATATATATATATATATATATATATATATATATATATATGTATATATATATACATACATACATACATATATATATATATATATATATATATATATATATATATATATATATATATATATATATATATATATATATATATATATATATATATATATATATATATATATATATATATATATATATATATATATATATATATATATGTGTGTATGTATATACATTTAATATTATTAACATATCATTTTGGAAACATTTACATATTTGATATTTCATATATAGAACGTAATCATAAAATAATCTGAAAATATCACAAATACTGAAAATACTTTGAAGAATGAAATATTTTTATATTGCACTTAAATTGAAATAATCCACAACTCTTTTTATGATTCAAAATTTCAAACTTTTATGTTCTTGTGATAAGGAAAACTTTTGAATAGGGTTTCCTTGGGGATTTTATTACAGACAGATCCACACCATTAGCTTTCGTTAAGAATTATCTAAATATGTAAAGTTCGGCGTAGATAAAACTATCTGCCAAATAGCGTAGTTGATTTGATTTTAATCGATATTTAGAATTAAAAAAATTTCAAACTTTTTGTATGTAAATATGTACTTGGGGGAGGCGGAAAAGCTGATTGAACCAAGGAGTTTTAAGAAAATATATACCCTAAAGGTTTGTATTACATGTCATATTCGATAAAAAATACTATACTTTATTTTTCAAAAAGCTTACGTTGTATGCACGAACTTTCTAATCAGAAAAGGAAGTTTTTCCAAAAGAGTATTTTTAAATTTAGGGTCATCATATTTTCCCTTCATTAAAAAAGGAAAATAAATAAATTTTGCATAGATAATTTCCACGAATTTCATCATGTGGAAAATCGATATGGCGCAAAATTAAGGGCGGAAAAATCGACCCCCATGTCAAACTTTGTTTTCAGACGACCAAGAATGAAAATGCTGCGTCGCCGTATTTCAACCGTGAAAATTTTATAGACCGGTTGATAAGTTGGGCCATCACACGTTAATTTTAAAAGAATCGACGTGAAAAAACTTTTAATTAAACGTCATACTTTCGATCGCTTCCGGTTCGGTTTGCACGCTTCAAACACACACACACACATGAAAATCAATATGTATGCAAGTACAAGACCTTAGATTACAACAAAATATACTAAAGATAACACTGTTCGACACGAAAAATGGTACAGAGACGAGATACTTTTCTTATAGATCTATGCCCAGTAAACACGAATCTGGTAATACAAAATTTTGATTGGCTCTAGATTCGGAGATATGTGTTTTTTAAATCGCGCGATTTTTCTATATCTTGGTGTTGTTCGGTCGATGTCTCAAAATATGTCAATTTCCTGTTCAAAATGAATATTGAAATCAATAGTTGGGTATTTTATCTTTTATTTGTAGTACTTTTCAGCTTTCAAATCTCTCTAAATAATCGTCCAGTTGAAATCAAAAGTCAAAATTACGTTTTTTCATTTTGGATTTTTTCCCACTGTTAATACTATTTTATATCGAGTATTTTCTATTGCAACATGTTTATTGGGATAGTGTTCTGGCCAAACTATTTTTTATTTTCGTTTAAAGGGTTAATTGGAAGTGTGCTGAATTTTAAATCGGTAAAATTGCGAGATAAAAACTCATACTAGTATTTACTCGTATTTTCATGAATACGAATTGAATTAATAGGGATAATATATTAAATTGTTTTTATATGAGAATTAAATTCCACTTAGAAAAATCATATTTCGACTATTCTTGTGGATTAATAAAAAAAATTCTATTGATAACTGGCTTACCTCGATAAAATAAACTTCCCAAAACCAGAACACTATCCCAATAAACATGTTTCAATAGAAAATACTCTGTATAAAATAGTATTAACAGTGGGAAAAAATCCAAAATGAAAAAACGTAATTTTGACTTTTGATTTGAACTGGACGACTACTTAGAGAGATTGGAAAACTGAAAATTACTACAAATGAAAGATAAAATACCCGACTATAGATTCCAATATTCATTTTGAACATGAAATAAACAGATTTTGAGACATCGACCGAACAACACGAAGATATAGAAAAATCGCGCGATTTACAAAACACATATGTACATATATCTCCGAATCTCGAGCCAATCAACATTTTTTAATACCAGATTCGTGTTTACTGGGCATAGATCTATAAGAAAGTCATTTGTCGAGCAGTGTAATCATTAAAGCTTTTCAAGCCTGCACTAGACTGTGATACTTTGAAGACTTCAACTAAAATTCTCGAATAATATATTCCATTATATAATGGAAATTTATTAGAATGTTTCATACTTCGAATAATTCAAATTCAAGCTTAATTTATTTTACTTATGCGTCAAAAGGAATATTCGTGGATCGAGGGCGATGTTTGACAAAGAAGTTCTCCGTACAATGCGATTAATTTACACGGCGGGGTTTATAGGGTTAACTGTCGCATTCGAAGTGCTCGACATTTCATAGACAAATTACGCACGTACATTTCGCCGGTATTATATAGGTGACTAACTAACACGTGAATGTACGCACACGTTCTCTATTTCCCACTAATTCTGATCACGGTGTAATTCAGGATTACACACGCTGTTGATTAATTATTCAGTCGACTAATTAGTTATTTAGAACCGAGCAAATATTAAGGTTCGCTTAATTGACTTAACCCTTTCTGGTTAGAGCAAAAAAAAAAAACGGGCAGATGGATTCAGCTATGTATGTATAACTATCAGATTATTCTATGTATAGCAATACACAATAATTTGCTATTACAAGCAAATATACCAGCTAAGTATATTATATCTGTATAATAATAACTTGTTGTTATTGTCAAGCAAATATATCTAAAAATTACATATTGTACATTATTGAGATAATATGTTGGGATTAACATGAGGTATAAAAAAATAAATTTTAGCTGGCACAATCAATTTTTTGTACAAATGTACTTTTGATTATGTGTAGGTATACATATGTAAGTATGTGTATATTATATAAATTCTTTGTTAGTATAAATTTGAGATAATAATGTCTTCGAACAAGTATGAAACAAAAAAGCCCAATTTTTACTTTTGCATATATGAAGAAATATTAGACGAAAGTCGAAATTAAACTAAAAGCTTTTGTGTAATAAACTTAATAATTTACTTCTTAGTTCTAGGTGAGCAAATGTAATACATTTTCAGATTAACTACGTCTACTTATGTACTTAGTAACAATAGATGTTTAGAATTATAATAGAAGTTTTGTGGACATGAAAAAATTCGACCACGAAATATCCCTATTCAAAATTGAAAAATGTTTTAATCATCATTTTAATGCGATTAAAAATAATGAATTATTTGAAACTTAATTGAAATAAGTCCAACATTTATAGTAAAAGTACTGCATTTAAAGCAAAATGTACAATATTTATAAGGTCGTAGATATGTACATACATATGTATGTGTTGTTACATATGTACATACATACCGTACCTCTTTTGAATTCTAACGATCTAATTTGGAATGTTCACACAGTCGCACATGGGAATTACAAAACCATAAAATTGTGATAAGATAAAATATTTACGATGAGAAAAACATTGACATCATCAAACCGACAATATAAACTGCACTTTCATTGCGACGGTCAATCATAACATCCATTCAGTCAGTAAGAGTGGGAGCTCATAAATAAGCAGTTCTTGACACTTCTCAAGTTCATCGTTCCAATATCAAGTACCAAAGTGTTTTTAGAATATACTCAGTAATATAATAACGAATATAATAAAAATAAATAAATATTGATCGGGATGTTGACTGAATCGTCATCATCCTAATTAACTTGTTAAATAGATTACCCCTGAAACGTGACAGTATATGTATATATATACACTCACAAATATATATATATATATATATATATATATATATATATATATATATATATATATACATATACACATATCAGTGGCGTGCACTGAAATTCTCTCTCTTTTTGTCGTACAGCCTTACTTAATGTGCACGAACAGGATACAAGAGGAACAGCCTGTTCCTCTTGTTTCCTGATCGTGCACATTAAGTAAGGCTGCATGACAAAAAGAGAGAGAATTTCAGCGCACGCCACTGATATATATATATGTATATTTATATGAATGTATGTATGTATGTAGGTATGTATTAGTAAATAGAACGCACTCGTAACTCTACTTCAATACAGGATGTCCGATTACGGTTGAATGTACGATTCGTCCATTCGCATTTTTAAAATTTTTCGGTCGATCGCGCTCGTAAAAATTTGTGGATCCCACCGGGAATATTTATTCGTTCGGATTTAAAACGCTCTTATCGCGATAGGCGGATTTTGGCCAAAGGCGAAGATATTCTGGGCAGTGGCCAAACCAAAAGTTTCCCAATAACTGCTATCAATCTAGTGTGTTCAGTAAGGGTGACCGGCAGTTGGAGAATTGGAGTGCATATTTTTATCTTACATTATATTTTACATCAATTCAACCCGGTCACTTTCAATAAAAAATATGCATTTTAAATCGGAGTTTAAAATGTAAAAATCCGTTTTTAAAATAGATATCGTTAAATAATGAAAATAATACGCATAATACATAGAGTGACTCTGCTTTTATTTGTCTACTTAGTACGGCCTATTGTTTACATACCATTTCGTATACGCTAAACATATTTTGAAATATAGATACAATTTTAATTATTTATGGTTAGTAATAATGTAAATACGGAAAGCATGAGAAAGCGTCAGAATTATTATTTGATTTATTAATTAAAAGCAAAAGATACCTGGTCGTGCGCAACTGTCATCTTGGTCAAATCGTTTTTGTAACAAAATGGCCGCGATCACCATTTCGAGTTGACGGCAATAAAACCACGTAATTTATCATTTATTAAAGCGATTCACCGCGACGCTGTGAACTGTGAAATATTTATTTTATTGTTTGTCTACAATGAAAGGATTGTTTCACTATTAAATAAGTTCTCGTACTGGCGTCAGTCATTCTGTATCAGCTACGTATGTACATACAATGTATGTACATATATTATATATGAAAACATGTTACAATGTCAATAAAAATGAATCACTAAATTCTCTTTAGAAGACGAAACGAAAACGTCAAATTTCGACGTAAGCAAGCAGTGCAAGTATCATATGTTCATGTGTTTTGAAGGTATATTTGTATTTATGCATGTTCGCATTTATGCGTTTGTGTGGACGACAGGTGGTTCAAATAAGGGTTTTGTTTTGAAGTGAAAAAGGAAGTCATCCTTTTGAATAAATATTCCCCGGTAGTCCTTTGTTGCATTTCCGTTTGTCTCTTTGAAACATTACGATTATACGTACTTTTTTATGTAACATTCTCGTATCGCAATGTTTCGCTCCCCTATGAATAAAACATATTCGTGGGTTGTTGAGAAGGTTTTTTTATGTAATTTGAATATGTGTGATTTTTATATTTCCCTTAAAATAACGTCCTTGAATTCAAACAACGTTTTTTCTCATTTTCTCAAGATTTTTATTAGCTTCACTCTGTTAGTTCTATGAAATTCCTACCCGTCAAAAACTGTGATCTGTTTTTTAAGTAATACGTTAGTTATAGTGGTGCCTCAATGGGAATTTGTTTACTCTATAGAGAATGAGAGTGCATAATGAGTTTAGGACTTTATGTTGAGAAGTATGCAAACTATTTAAATGGGGTTTTTCTTTCTATTAAAATGAAAATTCTAGAATATAGAAATTTTTGTAGAATACAACTAAAATACTATCAATGCTGTAAATACGAATATATTCGGTGGATGTGATTATTATACCTATATTATGAAAAATATTTTTTTCTTTTCATTTTGTTTCTAAAGAACCGGTATAAATGTGAAATTGTGTTTCTAAGTTTATTACTAATACTAATTTGAATGTAATGTGGCTGTCATATTCCAATTCTAAGAACCTCGTTGAATGCTGTGCGTGTGTGGGATTCAAAGGATCGCAATCCCGCTGACGCTATCTGAAAACCAACGAGTGTGTAATCTATTTTACCTTTAATTCAGTTGGAGGCATTCACAATTGGCTGCTAATGAGGCTCATCTCCAGGTACATGTTTCGCATAATTTTTATTTACATGGGAAAGCATAAAACAGGTCAAAATCGTAAATAATACTGTTGATAAAATAGGAGTATATGTATGTACATACATAAATATGTATATGTATCTATAAAATAGGTCAATAATAAAGAAAATAATATAATATAATACAATTTCACGCGTGTGTCTTCGATAGTGAAGTTTTTCCAGAAATTTCTTCGAACTGTGATCGAATAACGCTTTATTTAGGATACTTCCTTTTCGAGACCGTGGTGAAGAGGCTTTTTATTTGGGTTTTTGTGGCAAATGATGTGTTAACGACGATAAACGCAACGTCTCTATCATTAGGGTGTCGTTTTTGTTGGGGACAAGAAAATAAATGTTGCTCAAATTTTCAAACAACGTACTCATACTTGACCTACATATTTATAGTGTTAGATATTAATAAAAGCTTTTAAAGAAAAATAATTTTTCAGAAACTATTGAAATTTGATACTTAACGTTTTTAAAAGTAATAAAAAAAAATTTGTGATCAGTGGCTGATACAGTTCAAAATAAAATAATTTTAATTATTGTTTAAATTATACAAGTAAAATAGTTTTTCAACACGATAAAGATTGAGCAGTTTATTTAAATGCTAATTAAAAGCTACCATTAAATGGTATTTTTTATTACTCGCAATAGAACAAATTTTTAATCTAAGCAAACCGAAATTATCTTAAATTAAAATATACAGTGTGATAAGTATTATATTAGAAAGTGGTGGTATTACGTTGATATGTCCCCATCCAGTTGAACCATGAAAATAATTCCACGGTAGATAGGCGTCTATAATATGTATTTCAAACATTTTGATTGAGATGCTACGATTCATAAAACGAATACTTTGATGTTGGTGTATGAATGTTTCTGGGACCATGATTTATACTTTGCTTTCCTTTGAATGTTAGATTTCGGATGGTTGAAATGTATTTTTGACGCAGAAAATCCCACGAGACCCATGCCGAATTTTCCCACCGTACTCGCCAATTTGAAATTCTTTAAGTCCAACATTTTTAAATATTTATGGTTCAAATTATCCAGGTGCAAGGAAATGGGGCGTCTCATCTCCTCTCCCACACCTTGCTAACCCCCATCTTCCCCTTTCCTCGCACCTAGAAAGTTCTCTTTTAATCCTCGTATAAACACGACTTCTGTGGGTTAAGGCAGAGGAAGCAAACTCAGATAAGAAACGACTCTGTCTCTCGGGAGGATCTTCTCCAGTGCTTTTTTAACCCCTTCCTCTACGTGTTTAGCCCCCTCGCGCGCCCTTCACGGGACGGAAGGGCGAAAGGCTTCTCGGAGTAAGATCAACGAATCGCCGATAAAAAGGGATTACCGCGGAGGCTTTCAAGCGATAGTGGCGAATTCGAATTCGAAACCGACTAAATTCCGTTCGACTAATGGAGTAGCCAATCAAATGGCTAATAACACTTGAAAATCATGAAATAATTCATAGAAACATTAAATGGAATCCCCGTTGAAAACAAACGTAAGCCGTGATGGATTTGAAAGGATTGTGCGAGGAGCAATGTATAGTTTCGAAAATTTAATGTGCCCTCGAAAATGACAATGCGAAAAGCGGACTAGAAGGAACAAAACAAGGATGAAGAATGAAGATTTTGTGTGTGTGTGGGACGCTGAGGGAAGACAGTAATCGTGATGAATCGACGACTACCGTTGAATTGTGATGCTAAGTAGCTGAGAAAATATCCCACTTTATCCCACGTCTCATTGCCATTGGATATAATTTGTCATTTTTATACTTACATATACATATACATATGTACATAATACAATAGCAGTTGAAGGGTGTGAAAAGGTGAAGTTTATTGTGTGTTGAGCTATTGCTGGTTATTTCAAATGAAAAATGTGTATATCTTGGAGAAAAGCAGGACGCGTTTGGAATTATTAAAATAGCATTGCAAAAGAATCGTGACATATGGGAATCCATATAAAGAATACTACTATTTAATGTACGTACACACACACACACACACACATATATACATATACATACATATATATATATATATATATATATATATATATATATATATATATATATATATTTATATATATATATATATATATATATATATATATATATATATATATATATATATATATATATATATATATATATATATATATATATATATATATATTTTATATTCAGTACATGTACGTGTACATGTACATATGTTACATGTTGCGAAGCATGAAATATTTATATAATAATGTTGTAACATTAAATTAATCAAAATTCTACTCAGTGATTACCTACATATAAAGGTATATTTATATTATCTAGCACTGCACGTCAATAGCTCGGTACAGCACTACACGAAAACTACTTCTACTACTTTTATTCTTTTTCGCTCACGGCACGCTCATTTTTGTTTTGTGCAAAACAAAGTTGCAAAGTTGGCTTACATATGTATGTATGTATGTACATACATAAATATGTACATACATAAATATGTACATTAGAGAGCGCGGCGATACGGCGCAGTATACGTTGCGTCGTATCGTCGAATAAATATTTTCAAAATATGACATTTCTTTAAATATTCATATGCGCATGACAGCACTTTAATTGGCACGGGTGCACTCACCACTATGACGTTTCACCATGCGTGACTATTTCCACATTGCCTAAAAAACCGCTTCTTCTTGATAAATTTCGGTGACATTTACTGCTGTATAATATAATTAGATCGTGTCGGTTACTGCTGTTATGGATAACCCACGTACTTATTACGGAACGTACATAGTAATGTGTCCATATATGTAGAATGTACAAAAAAATGTTTTTTACGTGGAGTTCTCGGTCTTTACTGTGCTAGTTTAAATTAACCTTTATTGAGGTGTTTACGATTATTTAATAAAAAAATTAGTTTAGTTTTGTTTGATTGTAATTTACTAAAGGATTTGAAAAAATTTCACCTGTGAGGTTTTTTTAAACTTAATATTAATGATAAGACCAAGTCGTATAAGTTTTTTTTTATGGTAAACACTAATGACACTTATACATACGTTTGGTAAATGTAAATGGATTGTATTTTTTTTGTAAATTGTCGTTAAAAATGGTTTATAGTTTAACAAAACGTTTTATAGTTTAAAAATGAGGTCACAAAGAGTATATTAAGGTTAATAAATTTTACTATCGCGAGAATTATGATAGGAAATAAACGAAAAGTGTGGATTCAGATTTTTAATGCGAGAAAAAAATAAGTGCGCTCCAGTTCAACATATAAATTTTCTAATATTGCTCGTCGACAGTTCGGGCGCATTCATTCCGGAAAGTTTCCCTTTTCGGATGAAATTCACTGGACGAGTGACCTCAAAAAAACTATGGAAGAGTAGTAGAAAAGCATTAGTTAGCAAACCAGCGCTCGGCCACATCTGTTATATACGGCCTCGGAAAAACACGTGAAAAACGCTCATAGCGAAAAAATCCTTTCGCTATTCTAGCTGAGCTCACTAAATTGTCTGCTCGCAAACTTGCCTTATCAATGGACCCGGTTCGGGAACTGGCGAAATCGGAGTTATATCGCATACGATATGTGTGTTTGTGCTATTAGTGTTTATGTACATAAGTTATATCAACTGCCAAAACCACTATCGACCATTAATTCTATCTTTGGAATAAAATTCTTCGCCGCATCTGATTCGGTTGACTCTACTGTGTACAGAACAAAACTGTATAAATGGTTCACGAATCAATTCAAAATTCATTCAAATGCTTCGAAAGTATCAAGCTTAAAATTAGCTAGGTTGGAGATTTTCAGATATGAATAATTTTGAAACTCTATCGTTTAATTCTTTATGAGATTTAGTTGTTTTATAAATAAATTAAATTCAATCCAAATCCAGATAGATATGTATATAAAATACATATCTATCTTGTAATTTTTAAATTTAATAATGTTTCACTGCATTACGATTTTAATGCTAACGTAATGCCCCCAATGAAAAATGCACGTATATTATATGAATATAATACATACATATATGTATATGAAAGCGGAAGGAATATTTGTGGGTATGTAGCGAGCGCATCGACAATTATGGAGATTAACAAAAAAAAACAAATCTTAAAATTAGCAAGAGCTATTATATCGATTTTGATCCCGGTTCCGATTACGATTTCGATTCCCGATTCCTATCTCAGTTTCAATTCCCGATTCCTTTTTCAGTTTCAATTCCAATTCTTATTTCGGTTCCCATTTCCTATTTTAGTTACGTCTAAGGTTCCAACTTTGGATTACGAGGACAATATTTTTGTTGTTTGTTTTTATTATTTTAATGCACGTATCAATTATTTTTCCCAAAAACCACCCATTGAAATATTAATCAGTTTATAATATTTTCAATTATATTGAAACATTTTTTATTAATGTTTCTTACCAAATGACAAATGAATATTCTACTTATGATAATTCGAATTATAATAATATTTATTTTAAAATAAATAAATAAATAAATAAAAATTTAGGGAAATAGAGCACTTTAAAAGAAAAATGGTTTGAAAACATTTACAAAATATGATTTTTAAACTGTTAATAACATTTAGATAGTTGATTTTTCATTAGGAGTTGTCTTTCAACTGAGTGGAGAATCTGCTTTCTGTTCCGTGGCTGTCGGACCCTCTTCCGGATTAAGGCCGTTCGGATTACGCGAGTTTCCGGTTTAATCCGACGATTTGTCACGGAGACGCACCATTTGCAGTTCGACACGGATCGGAGTCTCAGCTCTTCGAGGACCGGAAATAGAATTAGAATAGAACTATAGTCTTCAAAGCGATTGGAATTAGCACTAATGCATTTGGTTAAAGTCGAGTGGTTAGGCTCTAGACATACATATCTACATACATATGTATATTACATCTTATAAATTATTATTTATTTCATCTACATACTAAACTGTTTATTTACGAAGCATTAACAAATACAGAATAAAGGAATTTTCCGCAGTTCAAAATCGAGCATACAGTGCATATTTACATGCGAATAAAAATTGTTAAACATAAGAACAGGTGTATTCGCACTGTTGCGTGCGACGTGGAACGTTTTATTTCACGATTCAGCATTTCCCAATTTTTCCACCGTTTATTGCCCAGTTCCACGCTCTCGTTTTGAGCGATGATTTATTGCTTATTCAGACGTATGCTGGCATATGTCAGGACACGTGAGACACAAATTCGATTTCGCATTGAAAATTCTAATCGCATTTTTATGCGAAAAAACAAAGTTTTTTTACTACTACTAGTTCCACTACGTCGTATCGTAAAAATTTTACATGATTTTATTTTTACGTCATTTCCGAACCACATACATAGTATATGTATGTTTGTATGTATGTATGTATTTTTACAAGTTCATGTATGTACATACATACATGTGTATATTAGTATATGTGTATGCATTTCGTAATTTATTTATAACGAATATTTTACATATATCAGGTGAAATTACATACATATGTACATATTTACATAATTGGGTAACGCTTAGGGTATGCATTTTAGAATTACTATTCATGCAATACATATGTAGGGCCTACATATGTATGTCTAAAGCACTTGATTTAAAACTTTCATCAGTCAGAAATGATTTCGTATCAGTCAAGTTTGCTTAAAAATCAAAAATTCGCAAAATTTGTACACGTATAATACGAAATTCAATTATAAACAATTTTAGTTATATCTTGAATCTAGCGTTTGTATAGTATATATGTATGTACATATATTATATGAATACATATATGTACGTGTATATGTATATGTAGTATCTATGCATATATGTATGTATGTAAATATAATGCATATGTTTAATTTCTAAACTAACGCTTAGCCAAACATTTTGTTACGGTTTATTTTTATATTTTCAACGGATTGGTTGTATATCGCGCAAATGGACGACTAAATCAACATCCGATCTGAAATATATCTTGCAAAATGCCGGTCGTCTATTTTCAAAAGTCCATCGACGGCAAACGATGCATCGATTTGCAAGTCTCGACCGGAAATAGCGCACAATTTAGTCTTTCACATCCTTCGATTTGATCAGAATTGCAGCAAATATATTTGTTTTCGTGTCACATGTCTGAAATGTTCTCAGACTTCTTTTCGAAAATTAAATTAAATAAAAATCGCATATAATAACAGCATTCGGTATATCTACGGGATAACTTTACTATATCAACACGAGAGGTTATTATTGTTTTGAATTTAGACTCTACACATATATCCTATTATAAAACGGTATTTTTATTGAGTTATGTATATGTACATATGTACATACATATGATTGTGGATATTAAATCAATCAAAGTCAATATTAAATGTTATGGTAAGAGTGCATATTCAAATGACTATACATATATGTACATACCTATGTAGTTACTAGATAGATTTGGTTGTTTTGAATTTAAAACTACCAGGATGTGAGCAGCTTCAATATTGTAACAATATCATGTAAAATTATACTTTTTACTTCTTTTATGTATATATACATAATTTTGAAATAATTCGATATGAAATATTTTAAGATACTTACTAGCAAAGAAATAATGTGATTGTTTGATTTGGTAGATAAAATCAGAAGTTAATTATACGAAATGCATACTTTTTTTTAAAATTTGATACACATACATACATACATATGTACATAATTATTTATTTATTTTATTTTATTATTTTTTTTTTACAGATGATCTGTTATATTTGGAAGTGGCGAAGTCCAATTTTCAATTCCAAAAACACTATTTCTGTTTGACTTAATTCCCAAATTGTTATCACTTTTTTTAAGTCGGTACGTCCAGAATATTGTAAAAACAGAATAAACGTATTACTTTATATTTAATATACAATGTATTTCAAGTTTTGCGAGATATTTATCGAAATTAAGAAAAGTGGATTTATGCCACTTTCAATTATAACGCTTATATATTGTATTATATTTATAATTTAACTCATACATACATATTTCTTTGGAAAATATTTGACATTTAATAAGTTATTGTGTTTGGATGGAAAATGCTCAATAATTGAATGTCTTGAGAGCACTTTCGTATTTTTGATCTTATTGGCAAGTGCGATATAGTGGTTTGAAGGGGGGGTATTGTGTCGGTTATCGAAGTGCCAAAAACAGAGATTTTGAGACACTTTATCACCGGATAGATACCACTCGACTATCGCACTATTGGGATGATTGACTGCGCGGGTCCATTGTTGAAGGGGGCCCCGTTCTCACAATGGGGTCCCTATATTCTGTGTTTTGCAACCGGGGAGGCCCCCATTGTGTCGACAATAAAACAATGATCCGATCGAATCGTAAAATGCGTAACGCGTCGCCGAACAAGACCAATCCAAGTTCCGATTCCAATTATTATTACTCCGATAATTCCCACAAATGCAGGCCTATCTTCAATATATTGGAGAGATAAGCATACATACCTACATATGTATTTACATATGAATATACGTCAAAACCTTTTACTTTAAATCTAGGCCGTTATTTTTAAATGGCGAGTGAATGTGGTATTCGAATATCGCGGTACATCTTTTTCACATTAGGGTTGAGCGATGTTTGAAAACTACACATAGGGGTCGATAAGCGAGTTCGTTCGGAAAATTAAAAAAATGGTTCTTTCATGCGGTAATCTTGGACCCTTTGTATTTATGGCTAGTCTTAGGTCAGTGGGAAGAAAAAAATCGCCGGATCGTTTCTAGCGGTGAAATCTTTATGAGGCGCACGAAAAGGGTGTTCCCGAAAGGGCGGGCGCCAGATAGGTGATTAAGGCGTTTGGGCGTACGAGGAACGCGATCCTTAAATTAAGGGCAACTCACATTTCAAGGTCGCTAAGTACTTACATACATACATAAATATACATGGCAAATGCGCAAAATCCGGCTTTACTTAGAGACCAATTTTTGGCTTGTGTAGTTTCATAAGAACATTTTCCTTTCATTTATTTTAGCAAGAAACAGTTTGATTTTTACTTTATCTATGTACGTATGTAGTAACAATAGATGAAGTTTTATGATCATGCAAAAATTCGAACTTGAGATTTTGACTGATTCGAACTGTACGATACTGAACGATCACTGATCACGTTTTAATGATCTAGAAAAAATGTGTGTGTTACTGTGTATTTTGGGGATTTTTTAAACACCGTTAGTCCTACCGGTAACTGAAATTCTTATCGATGCGATGTGTATTTTTTTCAATGTTATATAAATTATAAATTTTATATCCTAATATTTTTACCTGAACCGGAAGTAGTATTTTGACTCTAGAGACTCGAGGTTTTGGTTTATTGAACAGAAATTTTATATCTAGAAGTGGAAGCTTAATACCAAGTTACATATAGCCAGCAGCATAGCTCGGACGTTAAGCTTCTGCTTACCGTCAAGAAGGTGCCGGGTTCTATCCCTGAATGAAAATGAATTTTTCAGAGTATGCTGTTGGTCAGACCTGGATTTGTGACTCCAGGTTGATCGTTTCCTATCAGAGTTTGCCAATTTTCTCTGATTTCATTGTTGAAACGGTTTCCGGAAAAAAAAAATTGGCTAAAAATCCTTCCTACCTACTATGTCACCACTATTTGAAAAATTTGATTGATGTACAATAAAAATTTATGTACAATTCATAGATGTCTCGTTAATTTGCGAGTTTTTTCAGTGTCTCGCAATTCAACGACTTATAATAAAAATGCTGTATTTGTATTTGTAATTGGCCAGGAAGGCGCATTGGGATTTACCTGTAAGGTCTTCCTGGTATATATGTAAAATAAAAAATAAAATAAAAATATAAGTTATATATAAAAGTTGGAAAGCATCCGTCAACCGGAAGTGGCAGTTTACTCTTGTTCGATTTTTTCCACTATTGTTTCGATCCTTAAAACATGTGTGTAATCCGTGTATCGATGCCATGAAAATAAAAAATCATCAAATTTAATCAACCGGAAGTGGAATTTTTTCCTCTTAGAAAAGTCAAAATTGTGGTGAACACACGATTTTTTCCACACCATCGAACGTACCAAGCCGAAAATTAATATTTGTATTCTTTATGTATTAACTTTTGATAGTTGATAAGGTTTCGGCTAGAATACGTAAACTGAGAGTAATATTTTTTTAAGCGATATTTCGTTATTTTATTTTGATCTTTTAAATTATTTTTATTTTCTTGATAGTTAATGTGAATAACAATTATAGTGATTTAAAGTAATACAAATTTGAACAAAATCCAACAACCGGAAGTAGAACTTTTGTCTTGTGTAAGTTTCTCTACATTTGCGCTTAATTTGGCGTTGTCTCCGTGACGAGACAGAATGTTAAACGACAGAAAACGCAAATATCGGAAGGCAAAGATCGAAAATCGAAAGATCTCAAGTCGAAAGATCAAAAAAAAAATGGTGCATGGTAAACGATACATACTCACTTAATTTGCGCGAGCAGGATTCAACAGGAACAAGAGGAACAGACTTTTCCTCCCCTATTAATGTGCGCGCGCAGAATACGGGAGGAAAAGCATGTTCCTCTTGTTCCTGTTGTGTCCTGCTCGCGCAAATTAAGTGAGTATGTACCGTTTACCATGCCCCATTTTTTTTCGATCTTTGCCTTCCGATATTTGCGTTTTCTGTCGTTTAACATTCTGTCTCGTCACGTAGACCCCGAAAATGCTCTCATAGCCGGTAAGTGTGAACGTGTATGTATATATGTATGTTTAATTATCAAATTTTGTTTTGTAACCTTATTATATACCTTAAATTCGTGGGTTGGTCACATCCGAATTTTTTTAATGATTGCAGAATATGGTATTAAGTTAGAATGGGAAATCAACGCGTCCATTGATGGGAAGTAATGTTTATTAGAAGTGTTATTATCGAGATATAAGCACATATCCTTTAATATTGTGAATTTACAATATCACACGAAAATACATATAAGTAGTTTTATCTTCATATAAATAAAAACAAATGTTATTTTAAATGAAAAGTCGATGCTACGACTGAATTTATATATTTATAGTTTTAATTATTTGCTAAAGATTTCTTCTTAGAGTCTTTGTTTTGTAAGAGAAAACCTTATTAAATATGTAAGCGGAATTTTATACAAAAATTAATTCAACATGAAATTAAAATTAGCAAGCAAAAAAAGTAAGAAAAAAAAATGTAATGGTTTTGTTTTTCAATTTTAAACATTTCATTTTGTTACTATAAACAGCAATTTAGGTTAAGCAATTATAATTAATTTATTATAAGTTAATTAATTGTTAAATGAATTAAGAAATACTGAATTCAATTGAAAAATTTGACGTTTGTCTATCAAGTTTGACTTTTGTGGTTAGACAGCATTACTTATGTATATGTATAGTCCTAGCACGCCAAATGTCATTTTTATAGAAACGATTGTTCAGCAACTTCAAAACAGTTTTGCAAATAGCCTTCGAAAGTCGGAACGTGTATAGTTTTTTTCGTATCGAACGTGCTAGACAAACTTAAATTTCAACAAGTATTCCATACAATGTTTCAATATGAAATAACTTAAATTTATTAAATGCGATATTGTTTTTATACGACTGAAACGCAAACAATTTGAAATTATACATTCTAAACGACCTAACCTATGTATGCTGTAGCAAAAGTTAACGGGTTTTTTATACGTAAATACATACATATGTATGTTTACACATGTACATACATATATAATATATGTATAATAACGGTTGCATGCATTACTGCGACGCAGTTCGGTTCTTATCCGGAACATTGTTAACAGGAAAAGCCATAATATGTCCCTTTGAATGTATCCGGCCAGTGGGTGGATGTAATGCGACGATTTATCCAGAGATTTTCATCGAGATACCAACATTATATCAACAACTTCCTGTTTGTAGACCGGAACGTGCACAAAGTGCAAGACGAATAAAATAATCAACTGTCGTATACTATTGAGCATAAACTCGACGCTACTGTAGTGTATTATTAATCGTTCGAATGTGCCTATGAGAGAAATCGATATTATGCATCACATGCACTTTAAAATTCCAAGAATATTTCACGTGTCGCCCTTGATTGATGGCTTCTGAGACCTATGAAACTTTAAAAGGTTCCCTGTATGCTTATGGAAAGTCGGCTATTATTAGAGCCTTGTCTTTTTTTGCGGCTGGCATCGCGTGCTTCGTATACGAAGAGTTCGTTTGAGTGTGAAAGTTGCTTTCACACAATCAGTTTAGATTGCCAAAACAAGAAATAAATATAATAATAGTACCATCGCACATCATAAGAATATTTTTTGCATGAATCCTACTCACAGTCATGACATATTATCTTCATTCATACATATCGTCGGTATACTGGCAGAAATCTTATATAATAATAGCGCTATTCTGTCTGCGATATAGATAATACAAATATAATATATAATTATATGATAAATAGTAATAGCAACAACAACAACAATAATAATAATAATTAATTAATTTAATGTCTATTGTCATTCACCGAACTTACAGAGATGAGCCTAAATGAGAAGACGCGGCAGCAAGCAAACAATTTGACGATAAAAATACACGACGACCTAGGGAGGCCGCTCTCACCCTGAGAATAGCCTTAAAGTGAGGCACGTGCCCTTCTGCATCAAACATCTGCGACACCCTGCAACCCCTTGGTAGTCCAAAGAGAGCCCGGTAGCAGTATTTGTATTGTATCTTTATCGTCTTCATTGTCTCCTGCTTGTATTTCGCCCATGGTTTACCAGTATAGAGGCAAGTACAAAAGGACATAAATAATTGTCTCTGTACCTCTGTACTGGAGTGGTCAGGCCGTCTTACTAGCATATTTGCCTTTACACAAATTGCTTTCCTTTGCCTTTTGATGTCACGGTCATCAGAGAGTTTGATTTTTTCGAAAATCAAGAAGATTGAAGTTCTCTTTGTTTTTGACGTAAATCATTATTCATTTTTTGACTTAACAAAAATAAAAAATAAAATAAAATTCAAATACAAATTCAAAATATCCAATTTTTTACTTTTCTCCCAGTATACTGACGATATGAGTGAGCTCTGGTTATATGTACATATATACATATGTATAGCTAGCAGCATGGCTCGGTGGTTGGGCTTTCGCCTAGCACCGAGAGGCGCCGGGTTCAATCCCGTGAGTTGACTTCGATTGAAAAGAATTTATTTCTGAGTATATCTGTAATCTGCTGGTCAGACTTGTATATATATATATATATATATATATATATATATATATATATATATATATATATATATATATATATATATATATATATATATATATATATATATATATATATATATAGGAGTTTTCAGGAACTCGGGAATGGGACACAGCCCGAGTAAGCATCAACGGTCGCTTCTTGAGTCACCTTCGGTTCGCAGACGATATAGTTTTAATAGCTCGTGATTCAGCTGACCTTAACAGACTAACACAGCTGGAAAGGGAAATTAGAAAAGTAGGATTAAAAATTAAAGTAGATAAGACCAAACTAATGTTCAATAGTTATTGCATGCCTGATAGCATCCCATTAGATGATAAACCAGTAGAAGTAGTAAATAATTATTTATATTTAGGTCAAATAATTGAAATGTCTGGTAGTAAAGATGAAGAGATAAAGAGATGTATGAAATTAGGATGGAGTGCATTTGGACGGATGAATGCTGTTTTTAAATCAAAAATGCCACTCTGTCTGAAGAAAAAGATCTTTGATCAATGCGTTTTGCCAGTGATGACGTATGGATGTGAAACTTGGACACTGAACGCCAAGATGTTACATAAAATCCAATGCACTCAAAGAAGTATGGAACGCTGTATGCTTGGCATAACGAGGAAAGACAGAAAGCGGAACACGTGGGTGAGAAGTATGACAAGGGTAGTGGACATAGCGGATAGAGTGAAGAGATTAAAATGGCAATGGGCAGGTCACGTATGTACATGCACGTATATGTAGATTACCAGAACTTTTTCATTTATAAACACTTAATTTCGGAGCAAAAAAGTTTCGCAAATAATAAAGGCTTAAAAATATATTCGACCATGTACTCTATGCTATACACCAAAGAAGTAAAACTTAGTTTTCAAAAAGAAGGGAGAAAGATGAGGCGCCTTTCTCATTGTCCTACTTGGGCTTTGTGCAATGCTTCTGCATTTTAAATTTTCAAGACGCGTGACGTGATTTCGAAGCAATTCGTCAACTGTCTGTATGGAAGTTTTATTAAAAAAATCAAAATCAAAAAATGTTTTTTGTGTCTTAAGTCAAGTATGTATGTAGGTTCGACATATAAATACAAAAGCTGCTTGTGTGATAGTATCATAGATTAATGTAATCGATAGTGAACAGAATAGTCGGTTCTTGAGTTTCGATACGAAATCACTATGGCAATCATAGTAATGCGAATGTAATGAGCCGTATTGTGTGGATAAGGATCATCGCGAAAGATGTTCACGATCAAGATTAAACTCCAACGTGCTGCTTCGTATATGGAGAGAATTGTAATGGAATGCAAATGAGTCGATTTACAAACATAAGTCGATTAATCACGTGTGAGGTTATCTCGCCAGTTACCCTAAGATTTTATCAATGAACAGGTTCTTTAAAATGATCCATCGACATTGAAGGATTGCCAGTTACGGAATTAAATTTCACATGCTTCATAGGATAGTAGTAAAATTATTTTATCACTAGTATACAGTTTGGATAAATTTCCATAAGTAAATTTTACGGTCAGGATTTCGAAACAAATCAGAATAACATTTTTAATAAAAGCTTTAGTGATATATTGTCGCGGTCTTTAAATAAGGCACGCGAACCACTCGTCGATCATCCCTGAAACTGTAGTGATATATTAAAAATCGAAAGTTTTAAAACTTGAAATTAATTTATGTGATACATCTACCTATAGTTTTGTGCGTGAATAGAGAAATAAATTACACGGAAAGTGAATCAATCATTTTAACGTTTTTGACGTGGAATCGATTTGATCTTTTGAAAGTAGCAATTCGAATAAATTTCAAAGAAAGAAATCATTTGCGATAGGATTCAGTCTCTTTTTTTTTTGTTTTCACGGAAACTTTAAATTGGTAAGCGACGCAACTTTGCGCAGGATGTATAGGTAAGTATAATTCTTCCGAGATTTTCCGTGCTTTACAACCGTAACTTTAACCCATTTGAACCCAGAGCTCGCGTGAAAACACATGTCCCATGTGCCCAGGACTATTTTTTCGTTTATTTTCCAAAATCTTTGAGTTATTTCATGGGAAATATTTTTTATAGGATAGGGATGGATAATTAATTGATTTTTCAACATTTTTAATTTTTTTCAAGGTGGTGCCGTGAATGACCTTTGGGGCTAATGAAACATGTTTTTTAAAATTAAACAAAAATCACAATGGAGTCACATAATCAGTTATAATACTTTCTCACTGGTTATTTGTAATTTTATTGTTAAGAAATTTATAAAATTAATTTTAAAAATAACAAACACGCATCTCTTCGATAAAATGATATTTTCAAATCGCATAACATAACACACGTAGGTACATATATTGTGACATATACACATCGTCAACAAAAAAAAGGGTGCACCCTTTTAAAAGAAGAAATGTCATAAACGAGATTTTGGGTTCAAAAGTCGTAAAAACAAAATACATGAAGACAAAATAATTAATTATTATGATACGGTACAAAACATTTGTCATGCAATGGAATTTCACAGTTATCACTAGCGGAAAACGTTTTATTTTTACAGTGTCCACAATTTCTCCTTTTCTGTTTGACCAATATCAAATGTCTTCCAACTTCCTTTTGATTTTGATTAACTTTGCCGGGTCTGAATGGGACCAATTGTTTTCGTTTTTGACCACAACACTTGCACAACGTCTCTGTTACCTGTCTGATAAATCCTAATTTATCAAATTTACAACCAAAACTTTTGCTTAGAATCCAAGCGTTATTCACAGCTACATCGATGTTCCAAAACAGAATAGGCACGTACCATTTTTTCTCTCTAATACTTATATTATAGTTAGAAATATGGTTATCCATTTGATCAACCCCACCCATATATTTATTATACATATTTATACTAAATGGTTGATTGATTTCCACCCTACTTTTTTCTTTAACCGAATATCAGTTTCCAGGGGTGGTAATATGTATGTATGTGGAATCCGGAAGTTGAGACGTCCCAATTATCAATTTCTTCCCGTATCTCTGCAGTAGTAAAATTGCATTCTCTGGAAAAAAATATGTGTCATTATCCCAAGGAGTCATATACGACTCCGTCGACTTTTGATTTTTTTTTTCAGGAATATGAGATATATAAACGCAATTTCTCTTATGCATATTATACAATAAGTCCTACTGTATTAGAAACATAAAGATAAATAAAAAATATGTAAAAATAAAAAACTTACGTATGTTTTCTCTTCGACATATCTGCAAGTCGAAAAGCGCTCGATGTTATTCCCTCAAAACTCCAAAAGGAACTGATTTCATTTCGTGTGACTTTCTTACAATTCATCACCAACATCTAACCAAGCGTAACGAAAGGTTTTACGGCCGGCCTGAGTGATCCCTTTATTTTACGACGCAAAATTGTAAAATGCCGTGAATGACCGCGCTGGCATACATCGTGTAAGTTCATAACTGACCGCGTGGGTTCAAATGGGTTAATGCTCTACTTGGGAACAAACCGAAAGTATATATTATTTTAAAATTTCTTCTTGTCTTTTTACATTTTTTATAGCGTAGTGGTACAAGTAATATATATATATATATATATATATATATATATATATATATATATATATATATATATATATATATATATATATACATTTTGTAATTTAATTAATTCCTCATTTTTCGTACTACTTTATTTGTGTAAAGTATAAATGATATCGTAGGATTAGCTTTTAGTATAATATTAACAGTAAAGTGAGAAAGCACTAACGGTTACGTGGGTCTCGTTAAAATCAAATTGGACAATATTTGAAAATGGAAACGGAATTCAATTCAAATTATTTGAATACTTAATTTTTCACATCAACGATGATGTAAATGCATATGTACATATACATACATATACAATATATGTACGTATCTACATAATTCTTACGGTCATACGATGTATGCATCAGCAGTAAGCAAACCACATTTAATATCCAAGACGAAATCCCGCAGGTTTACCATGGGACGTTTGACGATTCAGCGAGTGCGTTTTATAATGTGACACGGACGATGACATTATCATAATGACAGGGAACACTCCCGCGTAATGACAGCTAACCCCCGGCGCTATGTCACCAAGAAATGTGACTTGTGTAAGCCGTGCTACGTGCTCGGACTCTCTAGTACTCCACCAACCACCATGAAAACCCCCTTCGACCACCCCTAGAATCATCCTCGACCCGCCCTCGGTCTGTATCCCCTCCAGTCGGTCGACCGAGATGATAAGTTTTCGCGTTTCGCAAGACAAAGTGGATAACTTTATTCGGGCTTTTGTTTAGGCGAGGGGTGGAAAACACAGCGAGGGGGTTGAGTGAGTCTTTAGATACGCGAACTGTGAGATTTATCAGAGATGAGACCCCGCCACATAGATTCGCGAGCAGACTCGCCGCACCGATGCCCCAACACGAAGTTTTATGCATTTCGACAATGTCGCTTGTTATTCAAATAGCTAACGTTTTATGGATGTGCATAAAAGGCAAGATGTCTGACATCTCTTCGCTGATAAAAAGTATGTAAGTTGATTGGAGTATTCAATGTTTGTAAATAATACTCGTATGTTTTTAGTACCTATCAGTACTGATGGAAAATGTGATATTTATTTGAGGTATTCCTTTGATTTATAAATAACATCTGCTATATAATTTTTCGTTCCATTAGTTGCATAATTTTATTAATCCTTATTGATTTATTAGAAGAAATCATTTTTAAATTAGAATCATTTTCAAATTAGAAAAAAACATTTTGCGTGGGAATCAGCAGAATACAAAATTTTTTAGGACAAGTTCGTTTACAATTTTTTTTAATAATCCAAAAAGATTTATTTTTTATATTCTTGTAAATAAAATTTTTTTTTTTTTACAATTTTTTTTTACAAAAAAATTTTTTTTTTTACAAGTCTTATAAATCTTGTAAAGTAGCAACAGCTGTTATTACTTATTTAAGAACTACATACATAAGCATTAAAAATTGTTCACAAGTGAAGGTATATGTATGTATGTATATACATACATAATTTCCAGAATTTCGTTCGTACATCCAGAATTTCGTTCGTAATTCGACGTTCTGAGCTCAATAACGAATTATCTTTAACACATCTTTAAAAATTATCTAATTCATTAATAAAATGTTGTGCCTACGTTTGTATAAATGTGTGCTCATATACGAGTTTCTTTAACTATTAAAAATTAAAATGTAATTGTTGCGAGTTGCCGCAAAATATTTCACTATTGAAATTTATAGCAAATTCCAAACTAATGCCCATCAAAATGAAATTTGGTGAGTTGCCAGCTAAAAATCTAACATATTTAAAGATTTAAAGATCCACAATACTATATTGTAATATAATTACAAACCTATGTATGTGCATTTTTTCATTCAACAAAATTTTTCGAGAAAATCGAGAATTCTCATTTCTCAACGAAATTAAAATCATCGAGTAATCAAGATACGTAATTGGTATTACATATGTACATACATAAATATATTTATTGGAAAAAAAATTTACCTATTATATGCAAACGTACCGTGGTTGCCCACTTACATACGTAGTGGTTTAAAGGAAAAACTTTAAATTCTTTTAAAAAGGAAATGAAAACTATTTTATTATCCGTTTGTAAGCGTTTTAAGTTGAAAGTTAAAGTTGGAATAATCATAGCTCCATACATAAGATAAACTAAGTACTGTAAGAGTAATATTAGCGAATGGGAGCTGGCACCTGATTATTGTTGAAATAATATCATACACAAGTAAATATCAGAAAATCATTTATTATATAGTATTTTTACACTTAAGTTAACGAGGGACACTCACTAGAAAGGTCGATGGATTGACATAGGTACATATGAGTCGTTATATTTGAAATTGGCGGAAGTCCAATTTTCAGTTCCAAAAACACTATTTCTGTTTGACTAAATTCACAAATTGTTGTAACTTCTCTTAATTCTTTATGTCCAGATTGTCGGAAGAGCGAATAAGTGTATTGTAGGTCACCACTATTTTTAAATATTGTTGAACGCAAGACATTATATTTATGTTTTGCGAAATATTTCTCAAAATGTAGATATTAGATGATTAATTAAGTGTTGATTATCGGTAGGCAATACATTATGGTTTTTGTATATTGTGCTATTTTTAATTACTATAAAAAAGACAAAACAATTAAACGGGCTGAGAGATAAGAACCGCTCGAATTCGTTGGTCTATGCGACTTTTTCGATAGGGCCAAAAGTCGAAAGGGCACGGCGACAAAAAGGCGAAATATGCGGCCTCACAACAAAGGGACACAAAAGCTCTGTCGAGGATCGCAAAAACTAAATTAACCGTTTAGAGCTAACGGCGAAAATATCCGAGGGACCAGCTTTATCCGGCGGGGTATCGGTATCGGCCACCATAAATTGCCGGATAAAGCGATCCGCTCATTGTCCAAAACGCCGCTAGAAATTAACCGAAAGCGTTGCCGGGCCAGGCAAATAGTCGACAAAGGCTACTATTGGGATCGACGCTTGACAATGTCAAAATTGTACACAGGGGCGTGCTTGCGGATAAGGCGCCGGGGAAATCGCCGCAGGCGCCGTTTCGTAATGGCTTAGCTAGTCTACATACATACATATGTACATGCATATGTATGTACATATTATAAATAATAATAGGTAATGTAGAGCGTCGCGGAAAAACAGACGAGATGTAAAATTTTAATAAATACATAATACAAGTTTTACCTGCTTCAGTAAAATTTATCGTTACAATTTGGTTTTTTCTCCCGTGTTTTTAAATACATACATATATATGTACATACACCATCGGTAAAAATAACATGAAACAGATCTAATGGTGCGTACGAACTAAACCAACGAACGGTCTTTGGGCCAACTTTTTAAACCAGTAGCGTACAAAATATCGAAATAAAAATTAAATTTAAAAATTGAAATTAAACATCAAAATTAAAACTATTATTATTATATTAAAATTAAATTCAAATATCAAAATAAAATTATAATCATTATATAAAAATAAAATATTGAAAGTTATAACAGAACATGCACAATTTAAATAAATTTTCGAGATTGACCTAAAATTAGATCATCAACAATCACATACAGGTAATCCTCGACTTAAGATGTTTTGACTTACGAAGATACGCACTAAGATCGAAAAAGAATCAAAGAATTATTATTTTTACTTCCCCGTAAAGCACAGTTACTGAGAATATATCATGTATTAGTATGGGTGATCCAACGATTGTCGCCCATCCGTTGCATTGTCGGTACATCAATCGAATTTTTTTTAGTCTTCAATTGTCTCTCTCGTCGAAATAAATCAAGTAATTAAATCATTTCAGAGGTAAAATTTATCGGATAATGTGTGATTATTAATTTTATTTTGACGAAAGAAAAAAAAACCCTTTGACAAATCACCGACTTCGGTTTTTTTGTCAACGCGATGTCGATCATCGACGGCAGGATACATACATAGCAGGCTTTTAAGAAATAATAACAAGATTATTTTTCGCTCGTAAGCAGAGAAATTATAATATTTCTCTGGTTGTAAATGCGCATTGTCGTAATTCAAAACATCAACGATGATCTAATTTTAGCTCAATCTCGCTCTTTAGCTTAATTTTGATATTTTAATTTAAATTTTTAAATTTAATTTTTATTTCGATGTTTTGTATCCTGCTGGTTAAAAAAGTTGGCCCAAAGCCGTCGTTGGTTTAGTCCGTACGCAGCATAATACATTTTTTAAATAAATGTAAAAATATAAGTACAAAGATACATATATGTATGTATTTATATATACATACATACATACATATATGTATATACTATGTATAAACATACGAACAAAATTTCATTTTTATTAACGTCTGTCTATTTGATAGAGAGAGTTTCATTGTTATGAATCGAATATAGGAAATGAAAAAAGGTAAAAGGTGGTCATTCTCGGTCCTAACATTTTGCTCGTTAGTGCAATTTATATAAAAAAAAAAGTTTTTCATCAAAAAGAGCGATTGCAGAGGAAAATGCTTCTATCGTCACATCGCTGTCAAAGGGCTGAATTTTAGTGAGAAATGTTTAAATGTTGGATAGTAGGTAGATATGCTCTTTTTCACGTAAAAAGAATATGTATATGTACATAGCACAAAATAAATGCATATTGTATATGTGTATACGTGTATAAAATGTCACATCGAATCAAAAATAATAATCTACGACAATTTTTAAAATATGAATGTTTCGTGAATATTTATCAAACAACTTTTCAAGGGGATTCCAATTACCTCACATCTAACGATACGACAAAGCGTGTCAAAATTATATGTACATATATATGTACATATAATACATACATACATACGTCAATAAGTACTGAAAAGTTTTGGGACGTTATTAAATCTACTGATTTTTCTATTGTATAATCTAAAACAAAAGCATTAAAAGGTTCTTAAAAGTTCCCAGGCATATCAGAAGCCACCGACGCGAATATAAAATGGAGTTTTCGTCTTTCGGTATGTCGATATACCGTCGGTCATAAATCATAGACAGAAGAAATCGCGCGAAAGTTACGCGACACTGTTTCGCAAAAACTTTTGCGCAGATTCGACATCGGTCGGACAACTTAGAAATGTCCAATAATAGAAAAATAAAACCTCAAAAATTCCTTCTCCCCCCAGTTGAACGGTCATTGGGTTATTATGCAAAGTGGCAGTTCAAATTCGGTCTGTGGATAACGAGGCAAAAAAAGAACCAATTATCCACTTCGCCTAATGATATTTTAATACAGGTGAAATAGGACGCGTGTCTTTCACCAATAAATCGAAAGTTTAAATTGCATTAACATTCTTAGGGTGTATTTACTATGTTTCGGTTTAAACGATAATTGACATACCTGTTATGTTGCATTGGGGGCATTTATATGTACATAAATTGGAGCTTTATAGAGTGCTTGATTGTTTACTTTATTTTGCATAGCATTTCATTTCCAGTGGCGATTCGTTATTGAAACAATGCAGTGTTCTGAAAAATAAAAAAATATGTATTTACTCAATGAATTTTTCTTGTTGAATAAGTTTAACGCTCACAATAAATCACGATGAAATAAATGAGCTAAGTTTTTGTAGATGAAGCTCACAATACGTGAAAGTTGCAACATGTCCTGTTAGTACTATCTCTCATCTGAGCTCAAGTGACATTGTACTGATATAAACTATGTGTTAGATTAAACTATGTAACTTAAGATATTTAAATTATTCTGAGAAATTTGGGATTTTGAAGTTTTCATTCAATCAAATAAATATATTGAGCCTAATTATGAAAAAAAAAGCATACATAAGCTATGAAAAATTATTAAAAAAAATTCGGATGTGACCACCCATGACTTTATTAAAAATTTGATAGTTAAACATACATAGGCATTCACACATACCGGTTATGAGAGCATTTTCGATACAAATTGAGCGCAAATGTAGGGAAACTTACACAAGACAAAAGTTCTATTTACGGTTGTCAGATTTTGTTCAAATACTTTTTATTATTTAAAATCACTATAATTATTATACACATTAAATGTCGATATCAAAGAAATAAAATAATTTAAAAGGTCAAAATAAAATAATGAAATATTGTTTTAAAAAAATACTACTTTTACGAATTCTAAAAATACCGGTTTACGAATTATAACCAAAACCTTACCAGTTAGTACATAAAGAATTCAAATTTTCAGCTTGATACGTTCAGGGGCGTGGAAAGAATTGTGGTCACAACATTTTTAACTTTTCAAAGAGGAAAAAACCCCACTTCCGGTTTATTAAATTTAGTATTTTTTTCTATTTTCATCACATTGATACAAGAATTATACTTTAATTTTTTCGTGAAGAGCGCACATGATAAAGAGTTCGAAAAAAATAGTGGAAGAAACATCGAACAAGAGTAAACTACCACGACTACCAATTTTAGTTCAATACACAAAAAGGTTTCTGATAAAAACATACAAAATCCCGATTCTCTAGAGTAAAAGTACTACTTCCGTTTTAGGTAAATATGTATATCACCGTATAAAATTTGTAACTTCTATTTTACATGTCTGATTTCATTAGTGGTTTGGAAGATAATTGAATTCAAAAACTTATAAAAAGAGGACAACTATAAGGAGAGGTACCAGGGAGGTTTCCGGTCAACTTAAAAATTTGAAAAAAGTTACCGATTCTAAGTTTCAGTTCGATAGCACTAACGGTGTTCAAAAAATTCCCAAAATACACAGACACAAAGGCACACTCACATTTTCTCTAGATCATGAAAGCGTGATCAGTGATCGATTTTGAGTGCGAATCAGTCAAAATCTCGAGTTCGAATTTTCACACGATCCTATTGTTACTACGTATGTACATACATATATACATATGTATGTAGATAAAGCAATAAGTTCATTATTCTTGAACTTTGGTGATGTTTGTATAACAAATGTTAAATTTAAATTTAAGTTGTATGTTAAAATAAAATGAAATTAAACTGAAGAATAAGTAAGTACAAAATGTCGGGCTACTGATATATTATAATAACCCGGTATGCTTTTCACGTGTATTGTTTAATTTTTCCATAAGCACAGGTTTGAAGTTGGCACTTAAAATTTCTTAGTCTTAGCCCTTTTGTGTTTATAATTATAATTTAAATTTAACTTTCCAAGTGCTGCCCCCTAAGTGATCACGTGCCTGTAAAGCTAAGTGCCATGTGCGCGATTAGAAATATCCGAAAATTCCATTATAAAAAATAACAATGTCAATTGAAGATACAGGACTTATGTACCTATACTATACGATCGTTAGTTTTCAAACCTCAATGAGATTATTAAGAACAAAAAACAAAATATGTATTTATATATATATATATATATATATATATATATATATATATATATATATATATATATATATATATATATATATATATATATATATATATATATATATATATATATATATATATATATATATATATATATATATATATATATATATATATATATATATATATATATATATATATATATATATATATATATATATATATATATATATATATATATATATATATATATATATATAGGAAGTCCGCTGGGTAGTAGGGAGGATTGCAGGAGAGAGAGACAAGTAAAGACGATCTCAATTCAATCTTATGTTTATTTAGAACAATAGGTAATCGATGCGCGTACGCAACCGGCGCGTCAAGGCGCGACGCCTACTACTACTACTGCTACCGCACACGGTTCAGGGGTACCAACCTTAACATTAATACATACGTGTACCAACTGTTCGGCATGAGCCACATCATTATACATAATTGTAATCATTTTTATATTAATATCCTACATTCGGCCATATCTGACAAAACATTCGTCCTCGAATGACATTCATCATCTTTCATTCTTTATAATTTTTCATCTTTTATTCAAATAAAACAGTATCACTTCAATCTCCAAGTATTCATCATTTCTACTGAAGATTTAACAAAATTTGACCCATCGAGTTCTCCCACTTCATATACATCATACTGATTGTTGTCTCTAACTTTACAATCAACCCGATACGGTCCAATGAATTTAGGTCTTAGTTTCATTCCCGATTCAAATTGTGAATCCTTTTTTATTCCGACCAAATCTTCTTCTTTGTACTGCTTTTCTGATGTTCGTGTCTTATTGTATGTCCGTCTGTTTTTCTTCTTGAATTTCTTATACAAGATATCTTCATTCGATAAAATATTTTTATCTGAAACATTTTTCTTCTGCACGCCGTCAGTCAATCTCTTTTTCCAAGTCTCTTTCTTTGAAACAGCATGCAATTCTCCCGGCTCCATGTACATAATATTCTGATACTTCAACAGACACCTCCGCCTGTAGATCAGTCTTCCTTCTCGGCACAATGTTTTTTGAAGAACACTCCTTGTTTGACATCAAGTCTTCAAGCTGTTCCAAGCGTAACTTCATAAAATTTCTCTCCGTTCTGAGCTGTGAAATTTCTTTGTTTCTCTCCGCTAGCTCTTCTTGTACTTTATTGAGATTCTCGGTGAGAACAGTCAGTTCCTCACTATTATTCTGCTGCTTTTCTTCCATTGACCCGACATCTCCGGTCATCGTTTGTTTTCTTTTCTCGGTGACAACTATGTTTGCAAATAGAATTTGTGTTGTCTTCTTTTCTTCCTCATCGGTGACAAGTTCTTCACCAATATTCTCTCTTGGCAGTTTTTCCATATCGGACTCTTTACAGATTTCCATTAAAGCAGGTATATTTACATTATCTATTGTATTTACAGTAGATTCCGATACATCTTTTCCTTTTCTCATCGGACATTTTGCATATACATGTCCAAAGCTGTTGCATTTATAACATTTCAGTCCTCTGTGCTTATTTCTACACTCTGAAGACCTATGTCCTTTCCTGTTACAATTGAAACAAATTATACTGTATTTGTTTTCTTCTGTATCCCTCTTTTGATACATGTGTTTGTTTGACACTCCGTCGTCTTTCCTCGAATTCCAGGGAACATCTTTTCTAACATTAATTTTTTCATATGTCTCCACTTTCTCTTTGAATTCTTTAAAGTTTTTAGCTCCATATAAAATTATTTTATTTGAGCTTTCGTCTGGAATACCATCAATAACATACTGGATGATTACTTCTGCCTCTAGGTTTATCCGACTACCTATTTCTCGCATATTTATTATATATTCTTTGATGCTCTCTTCTCGGCGTTTTACTCTAGTCATTAATAATTTATGTATCAATGCACTATTTGTAACTGTTTTGAATTCTTCTATTAGAATATTTTTCAATTTTCTCCACGTTGTTATTCCCCGTTGAGATTGTATAAACAACTTTGCTACTCCCGTCAATGACTTTTTGGCATACATGAGCTTCCTTAAGTCATCCAAATTCGTCATCTGGGCCAGCTCTTCAAATTCTGCTATCCATTTCTCCACAGGATAGTCTTCATTTCCGTTAAACGGCGATATAGAGTCTTCTACATCTCGAAATGACAATAAAGGCGCATCTCGTCTTGATACTTGGATCTGCTTAAAACTTCCTAAGCTTTGTCCATCTTCTTCCTTGTTTTCTTGGTCGTTGTCCTCAGCTAGGTTCGCTTCTTCATCGTCTTCATCTTGGTTCGGTTCTTCATCTTCTTCTTCATCTTGGACCAAATTGTTTAAGAATGATCCAATACGATCGGCAATATCGTTCATTGTCCCGATCATTTTTATATTTAAAATCCGACATATCATTATGAGATTATTTACAGGCATATTCTTTACTTTTTCTATTATCTTTTCATATTCTTCCGATGAAGTATCTAATCTATAACCTGAAAATGCTTTCAAATTCTTTCTCAACTGTCTCGAATTTCCAACTTCTCCAAACACAAATAAATATAACTCTCTTATTTCACTCAGTTCCGCTTCATTCAAACTCCGCTTAACATTCTCAAACGATTCTAAAGTCGCCATTTTGCAAATAAAATTAAATACAATGACAAATAAACAAATAGAATGGTAAATAAACAAATAGAATGTCAATTATAACCTAAAGAGTTTCAACACAACTCATCAAAATCGTTGCACTAATATATACGGTGGGGCATATAAACTTATGCACACAGCACTGAACACACACACAAACACTGATATAGCATCAGGTGATCAGCTCTCGATGAAATCGTCGCAGCTGATATCCTCGTCGTGGTGGTGGTCATCGGTCATCAGTCATCAGGTCGTCTTAGCTAGTCCTTTGCTAATGTGGTGAATTTCGGCGAAAGAAACCTTTCTCGACACAGCTGTCTTCGCGCCCGTCTCGTGACGTCACTGCTGATGTCGTCGTCGTGGTGCTCAATGGCGACCACCTGTCAGATTGTCGGCGTCCTTTCTCGCAATCTGAATCCCTATCCCGGACGAGCCCCCATTTTATAGGAAGTCCGCTGGGTAGTAGGGAGGATTGCAGGAGAGAGAGACAAGTAAAGACGATCTCAATTCAATCTTATGTTTATTTAGAACAATAGGTAATCGATGCGCGTACGCGCGCATCGATTACCAATTAGATTACGATTAGAACAAATATATATATATATATATTTATATATATATATATATATATATATATATATATATATATATATATATATATATATATATATATACATATCTATACATGTATGTATATATATATATATATATACATACAATATAACCAAGCTATACCAGAAGGATGGAATAACACAACTATCATTTTAATACACAAAAAGGCGACAAAAGCGATATCAAGAACTACCGACCCATTAGTTTACTTTCAGCGGTCTACAAGCTCTTCACGAAGGTTATTACAGAAAGGCTGAAGAATATCCTCGACGAGAACCAACCTATAGAGCAGGCAGGGTTTAGGGCAAATTTCAGCACAATGGACCACCTCCAAGTAGTTGGCGAACTAATCGAGCGCGCCAACGAATATCAACGGCCATTGTGCCTAGGTTTCGTCGATTATGAGAAAGCCTTCGACACAGTTAGTCATAATGCAGTACTTAACGCTCTACAAACACAGGGAGTGCCGGAACCCTATGTGGGACTGTTAGCTGCAATATATAAGAATGCCACAGCTTCGGTTAAAATTTTTTCAGGTACAGATAGATTTAGCATAGGAAAAGGAGTAAGACAAGGAGATACAATCTCGCCCAAGTTATTCAATGCGGTGCTTGAGGGAGTTTTCAGGAACTTGGATTGGGATACAGCCGGAGTAAGCATCAATGGTCACTTTTTGAGTCACCTTCGGTTCGCAGACGATATAGTTTTAGATAAAGAGACGTATGAAATTAGGATGGAGTGCATTTGGACGGATGAATGCTGTTTTTAAATCAAAAATGCCACTCTGCCTGAAGAAAAGGATCTTTGATCAATGCGTTTTGCCAGTGATGACGTATGGATGTGAAACCTGGACACTGAACGCCAAGATGTTACATAAAATCCAATGCACTCAAAGAAGTATGGAACGCTGTATGCTTGGCATAACGAGGAAAGACAGAAAGCGGAACACGTGGGTGAGAAGCATGACAAGGGTAGTGGACATAGTGGATAGAGTGAAGAGGTTGAAATGGCAATGGGCGGGTCACGTAGCTAGGAGGATGGACGAAAGGTGGACAAAAGAAGTGCTTGAATGGTACCCGAGAAAAGGCAAAAGAGTAAAAGGAAGACCGCAAGGAAGATGGGTGAACGAAATTAGGAAAATGTGCGGAATGAGATGGATGAGCTTAATACACGCTTAAATAATATTGATATTTTCATATAATATACATACATTTATGTACATAACAGTTGGGCTGAAAAGTTCGTAGGCTAGCATATAAAAAATCTTTTTTTTGTTAGAATTTGATTTTATTATTCAATATAGTTGCCTTCGAGGGCGATACAACGATTATAGCGGTCATAAAATTTTTCGATACCATTTTTATAGTACGATTTGTCTTTAGCCTCAAAATAGGCTTCAGTTTCGGCGATTACCTCTTCATCGGCGCAAAATTTCTGTCCAGCGAGCATCTGAGAACAGGAAAAAGTCGCTGGGGGCCAGATCTGGAGAATACGGTGGATGCAGAAGCAATTCGAAGCCCAATTCATGCAATTTTGCCATCGTTTTCATTGATTTGTGACACGGTGCATTGTCTTGATGAAACAGCACTTTCTTCTTCTTCAAATAGGGCCGTTTTTCCGCGATTTCGTCCTTCAAACGCTCTAATAACGCTACGTAATAGTCGCTGTTTATGGTTTTTCCCTTTTTAAGATAGTCGATGAATATTATACCATGCGCATCCCAAAATACTGATGCCATAACCTTGCCAGCCGACTTTTGCGTCTTTCCACGCTTTGGAGTCACTTCATCACGAGCAGTCCACTCGGCTGACTGTCGATTGGACTCCGGTGTGAAATGATGGAGCCATGTTTCATCCATTGTCACATATCGACGCAAAAATTCGGGTTTATTACAATTGAACAGCTCCAAACACTGCTCAGAATCATCAATTCGTTGTTGTTTTTGGTCGATTGTGAGCTCGCGCGGCACCCACTTTGAACAGAGCTTTCGCATACCCAAATATTCATTCACGATATGTCCAACACGTTCCTTTGATATCTTTAGGGTCTCAGCTATCTCAATCAATTTCACTTTACGGTTATCCAAAATTATTTTGTGGACTTTTTTTATGTTTTCGTCGGTAACAGCCTCTTTGGGGCGTCCACTGCGTGCATCGTCCTCGGTTCTCATTTCGCCTCGTTTAAACTTAGCAAACCACTTCTCAAAGGTTGATTTTCCTGGTGCAAGGTCCGAATAAAGTTTATCAAGCCAAACCTTGGCATCAATAGTATTTTTTTTCACCGAAAAACAATGCTTTATTAACACACGAAATTCCTTTTTATCCATTTTTTCAAACTAATAAAAGTTGCTTCACTCAAAATGCTATAACTCACAAACTAATAGTACAACAGCTGTCAAATTTATACACGTGTCTTTTTAAGGTTAGGGCTAACTAAAAATCATATGGATTTAATACTAGTAGCGCTATCTATGTGTCAGCCTATGAACTTTTCAGCCCACCTAATATATAATAATATAAAATTTTTCTCAATTTCCTTGGGAGTGCTGCAGTACCGCAGTGCGTATGGACGACCCGCCACTGTATGTATGTACGTATGTACATACAACATACATACATACATACATATATATGTGCATACATACAATGTATAATAGTATCCACCACAGGCTGGTAAGTCTTGTAACATAGTTATACGTACGGTATACGTACTTCATTAATAAATAAGTTTCTTCTGTATCCACCACTTGCAAGTATTTGAGCGAGTACCATAAACTGTTATTATTATCCGACATTAACATACAGAAATATTGAGACGTAGAACAGTTTGCCAACAGTGGAACACAAATGAGAAGTTCGCGACGATAACGTTCGCGTATGTGCGCGTATCAAGTTTCGCTATAATTTCGAACGAGCACATTATAAATAATTCATAACCATGCTTGCTCGCTTTCGCTAAAAATTTATTAATATTATATTTTTAGTCGTCTTCTCAACTAAATGTATAAATATGTAGTGTGCTGCGTAGTTCTTAGCCCTACATTCCCGACTTGTTAAATTTAATGAATTTATATTATATATGTATATATATATATATATATATATATATATATATATATATATATATATATATATATATATATATATATATATACATATATGTAGGTATGTATATATATGTATATATGTATATATACACACACACACATATATATATATATATATATATATATATATATATATATATATATATATATATATATATATATATATATATTGTATGTCATCATCATCATCATTTACAGCCATTCGCCATCCACTGCTGGATGAAGGCCTCTCCAACACGCTTCCACTCGTCTCTGTTTTGCGCAACACTCAACCATCTCATTCCGAACACCGATACATCCAATAATGATCATACATCGCTGTACTAATATCAGAAAGTGAGGCATCGTTTATGATTTTGTGCAGTACGGTTTTCGATGCAATATGCTCGAGTGAGCGAAGAAGGGCGCGGGGGCAGCTAGAAGCTTGGTCAGTACTGCACTAGACACGCTCCTCACTTTTCGTCATTTCTACTGCACCCTTTGTCTTTCCTTCTACACCTCTTACACTTTCTACGTTTCTTCACTTCTACACGTCACTTTAAGTATTTAAGATGTTATCAAAATCAAGAGAAGCTGAGCCAATATTTTCAAGAACTTAAATATTCTTCCGAAAATACTGATAAAACAATAACATATTCTACCAATTTGCTGAATACAATTTTTTATTTTAGTCAGAACTTTTTCACAAGTTAATGCCGCATGTAGAAATTATTTATAGCCAAATGCAATCTAGTAATATCGATGCATTTTCAATTAAAGAAAACTTAAAAAGTTTTACTAATGTCATTATACAAATACGAGATTTTTATAGCGAATAGAAGCCAAAAATATGTGATGCATATATTATATGCATTGTATATTATCGCTATATATACGGGTAAGCGGATATACGACTTACTACTCGGGATCGCTTGACGGCACTCATAAGAATGGTGTTGCTATGATTCTGGAAGACGACATCAGTAAAAGTGTGAGAAACTTTATTCCGTTATCTGAACGAGTCATGATGATACAATTAGCAGGAAAACCTATAAATGTTAACATAATACAAGTGTATGCCCCCACTTTTGATAAAGAAGAAAATGAGATTGAAGAATTTTATCAACAAATCAAAGAATTGATGACATATACGAAAAAACATGATGTTAACATTATAATGGGAGATTTCAACGCCAAAGTTGGAGACGAAGAAACAATGGGTATAACTGGTCGCTTCGGACTTGGAGAAAGAAATGAGAGAGGAGACAGACTAGTTCAGTTTTGCCAGGAAGAGCAGTATGTTATCTTGAATACTTTCTTTAAGCTACCTAAAAGAAGATTATACACATGGAAATCCCCAATGGACTGTCCTGATAATATTGTGCGAAACCAAATTGACTTTATTTTGATAAACAGTAGATTTAAAAATAGTATAAAATCGGTGAAAACCTACCCTGGTGCAGACGTGGCATCCGATCATAATCTACTTTGTGGGAAATTGAAGATAAGACTGAAAAAGATTTTAAGAGCATCAAAACCTAAACCAAGATTAGATTTAGAGCTGCTTAAAAATCTTACGATCCACGAACAATTTACAAAAGATCTCAATAAAAATTTTAAACAAAAATGTATTGAAGAAAATAGTAATGTAAACATAAAGTGGGAAGGTATGAAATCAGCAATGACCCAATCTGGGAAAAAGTTTCTTGAAACAAATCAAATAATTAATAAAAAACAACCTTGGATGACGGATGAAATTATACATTTAATGGAAGAACGTAGAAAACACAAACATAATAATCCAACACAATATAAAAATATTCACCGCCAAATTCAAAGGAAAATTAAAGAAATCAAAGAAAAATGGATGGAAAATAAATGTAACGAAATTGAAAAATTACAAGAAAAACACGACGAATTTAACGTACATAAAAAACTAAAAGAAGCAACAGGATCATTCAGAAAAAAAGATTTCATACTCCTTAGGAATAAAGATGGAAAAATCATTTTAAATATGGATGAGAAGAAATCAGAATGGACCGAGTACACAAAATTGCTCTTTAAAGACAATAGAGAAACCGGAGGGCATATTGAAGATCCAGAAACGGGACCATATATATTGAAATCCGAAGTGGAACATGCTATAAAACTAGCAAAGAGTCGGAAAGCTACTGGACCGGATCTGATTCCTGCCGAATTTCTCAAGTTATTGGACGACGATAACATAGAAAATCTAACAAAACTCTATAATAAAATATATTTATCAGGCGAAGTACCTAGCGATTGGTTACAATCCATATTTATCCCGTTGCCCAAAAAGAGTAACGCGAGGACGTGTAGCGACTTCAGAATAATTAGCCTAATGAGTCACACATTGAAGATCCTACTAAAGATAATACAGGGCAGAATTTACTCACGGTGTGAAGAGGCGATTAGCAGAGAGCAGTTTGGGTTCAGACAAGGCTTGGGTACCCGAGAGGCCCTTTTCTGTATGAAAACACTACTCCAAAGATGCAGAGAAGTCCGTAAACCTGTGTACATCTGCTTTATAGACTTTGAAAAGGCCTTTGACCGTGTCCAACACGCTCGCCTGATGGAAACATTAAAAAATATTGGCCTGGATGACAGAGATGTCAGATTGCTACGAAATATTTATTGGAATCAGACTGCAGTAGTACGTGTCGATGATCAATTCACTGATGAGATTCCTATAGAACGGGGCGTCAGGCAAGGATGCATCCTATCACCTACTCTTTTTAACACCTACACCGAATCCATCTTCCACGATGCTCTCCAAGAGGCGGAGGGCATCAAGGTGGGCGGCGAGACGATCACCAATATAAGATATGCTGATGACACGGCACTAGTCGCTGAAAATTTAGCAGACCTGCAAAGATCTCTAGACCGTGTACATCAAGAAAGCAATCGAAGAGGTCTGCGCATAAATCTAAAGAAAACAAAATTTATGATAGTAGATAGAATGCAAACAGACACCGGGAATCTAACCTTGGATGGAGAGGTGATAGAAAGAGTAAAAAGATTCAAATACCTGGGTACCTGGCTGAATGAAGAGATGGACCCAGATGAAGATCTAAAAATCCGCATCGAGATGGCTAGAACAGCATTTGTAAAAATGAAGGCGGCCCTTACAAACAAGCATCTCAATCTTCATACGCGGTTGAGATTCGCGAAGAGCTACGTCTGGACAGTATTACTACACGGATGTGAGACGTGGACTCTGAAAACCAAGATGATCAGCCGCATTGAAGCTTTTGAGATGTGGGTCTATAGGCGTATGCTGAAGATTCCGTGGACCAAAAAGATATCAAACGAAGCTGTCCTCGGCATGATGGGGAGAGGCAGGGAACTTGTTTCTGTCATCAAGCGGAGAAAGATGGAGTACCTCGGACACATGATACGGGGTCCAAAATACGAATTTCTCCGTTTGATAACCATGGGGAAAATAGAAGGAAAAAAATGGATTGGCAGGAAAAAGTTATCTTGGCTTCGAAACATGCGCATGTGGTATGAGCGCCGAAGAGCTGTTCCGAGCCGCTGAAGACCGATGCGGATATATTCAAATAATCGACGAGGTGGTCGCCAACGTCCGGATGCGGACAAGGCATTAACAAGAAGAAGAATATTATCGCACATATTATAGAAGCCAAAAATATGTGCGATGTTATTTTTAAGGATATAAAAGTATATAATTTAAAATATATAATATATACTTTTTCTAATTAATTAAAAGCTGTGAAATTATTTAATAAAGAAAATGTTGAAAAGTACTGAAAGAAAATGCCAATGGAAGATCTACTACTAACCGTTAAATAATATCCAATGCTTAAAGATAAAGAAAAACTTCAAACTGAATTAGAAGTGTTTTACTCAAGGAAAGAAATGCATAGTATTAATGATTTATTAATATTGTTAAAACTTATTTTTGCAATTAATTTATGCAAAGTTCGTGTGGAAATAAGAAAACGTATTCAAATTCTGCTTACAACTTCAACTACCTCAGCCAGAACGGTGTTTTTCATCAATAAATAGAATAAAGACATACATATATAAGAAACACAATGTTTCAGGAAAGATTGACGGCTTTGTCTATGCTGTCAATTGAAAAAAAAATGATTATGAACAGTGAAAAATTTAACGAAAAGGTGATAGACCTTTTTTCAAGGAAAAAAGACAGAAGAATCAATTTTATAATGAAATAAAATACATATAATGTTTAATTTTGATAATTTTGATAATTTTGATAATTTTGATGTTAATAGTAAAATATAATCCAAATAAATATTTATTATTATTTTTAATCAACCGCAGCACCCCCAGATATCTTATCCACGAGCCGCCACTGCATACATACATCTTCTAGGACTTTGCCCTCATTTCTACTAGTCGGATCCGATCTCTTAATACATGTATGAAACAGGGCTAAGTCTTCGCCGAGGTAATAACCTGACTTTGGATTATATGCGATTCATGTAATATGCCCAAATTTAATGTTAACACTGTACGTTAGACGATGTGTAATTTGGGGAACGCATGTTACATATTATGATCACTCGTAAATCAGAATCAGCAGGTCATAAGTAAATATATACGTTCGTGTACATTGTTTGCAATGCGTAATTTATTTTGTTTGTCGCAACAGAGACACGTTTATTGGCCATTTTGCTATTAATGCTTAATTGATGCTAAAATTTGGAATAGATGCTAAATTCGTAAAATATGCGAATAGATGCTAAAATAACAAACATCACAGTTAAATTTTCATAAAATTTATAAAATTAATAGACAATTTAGAAGGGTCTTCCATTTTATTATGTGATGAAATTGAGAGGATAAAACAGAGCTTGCAGTTTTCCATAGACGGTGCTTTTATCTACTACTGTAAACATAAGAAGACAGTTGGAGCTGTGTATCCAAAAGGCTGCTCAAAAAATCGTCTTAAAACTCGACTCACACTCAAGACTAAATGAGACAAATCTATTCCTCCAAACATCGAGTAAACTGTTCAATCCATCTGTGGCAGGAAAAAATTTAATATTAATGTTAAAGAAACAGTTTTGTTTTTTAGAAACCTGCCATTGTTTAATGTATAAACAGAGGCTCAATGTTTGGAAGGATATCAGCACTTTTTTAGACAGTTAATAGAGAATATAAAAAGTAAATCCATGCCGGATACATTGCTATTATTGATGGCAACAAAAATTAAATATGAAGAGTTTGGTTGTGGAGCTCTAAAATCTATTTGGTGTTCCGTCAATCTATTCCGTGTGGATGCTGAAAGGTATTTTAGTAAATACAATATAATTGTTACCGAACGTCGCACGAATCTCAAAAAAGAATCTGTAGAAATATGCTCCATGTTGAGTTTTAATAAATTTTAATTGGTATTATATTTTTATATTCATATTTTTTGTCTTTGTTTTTTAATTTTTAATGTTTTTTTCATTATAATTTTAATTCCAAAACATTTTCCTAATATATTTTAATTGTTGTGTTATCTTTAAATTGTATATATGTATATAAATTTTATAAAAATTCATCGAAATGTTTTATTATTTAAAATTAAACTCTTCATAAAAATAGATGCTAAAATTGAACATTTTTAATGCTCTAAAACGCCAAAATGCAAAATGAAAATGCTAAAATTGACAAAAATAGATGCCCAAAATACGGGTCTCTACTCATGTATAATATGCACATGTAGTGGATTTTCGCTCCGAAGTTTGCAATGAAATATTTTGATTTTTGATTTTCAATTTAGTTTATTTTATTTATCTTATTTTTATTTGTATTAAGTTTAATATATTAATAAACATGATTACAGTAATAACGACTTAGTGAACAGAATTATAATAACTATCGGGGGTCAAACCTTGCAAAATGGCGAATTTTCAAAGTGATCGGAAGAGTTTGAGGAAGGGAATACTTATCGTTGCACAAGTGAAACTAATAAAAACCCTGTGAAAATAAAGTGAATATGCGGAGAATTTATTTGAAATCAATGACTTTAAACGCTTTTTATCAGTAAAAAGATTAATCAGTATTTCAGTTAAATGATCAATTTATTTTGACAGTGGGATATTAAATAGACTTATGAAATTTAATTGTGCTATGAAACATAATAAAATTAATTTTCAGTGCTAAAAATACGTGCTGATTTTATAGAATGGACATTTTAATGAATCTGTGTAGTAACGTATAATATTTTCTGACCAAACTTTATTCTCGTAGTTATTTTCCATTTAATTAAAAAAATACTGACCAATTGTAATTAAAACTGAACAAAAATTTTGTCCTAATGTAAAATAATAATTTTATTTAATTTTATTGGAAATAAAATATTCAGGTTCTATAAGCAGTATTAGATATTACATACATATTGTACTTTATATATTCACGTTGTCATAGAAGTAACGTTGACGTGCGAAATGAGTCATAATGGGTGAATACGATATTTGAATACAATCAAAAATTACAATACGGTGTGCTATTATGAAAGTATTCTGAAATAAAGCTTTTATAAACAAATTTAATACTCAAGTGACGGGACTTATTACTAGATTTTCTCCGATGAAATATTTTGCAAGGTGTTTGAAACATCACACAGACCACAAATAAAGGTGGAAGACGACACGAAATCCGATTACGCAAATCTCTGTTCATTGAATAATATTTCAAATGTCGGCTTATTCCGACAGACGGCGTAAATTTCTAAACGCAGAAATAAAATAGCTGAAAACATCGTCAGTTTACGGAAAGTTACGGAAAAATATTGTGTGAAAACTGCGACGTAAATACAATAAATTAGGGTATTTATTTTCAATTTTACTTTTCATTGTTTATTTGTTGTAAAATTCCTAGAGAAGGATGCTCTCTAAGGCAAAGATATCACATGGGGGGTCAGCGAAGGAAATGGCTATAGTCCGAAAATTTTGAAACTTTTATATTATTAAAACACAAGTCTATTCAAAGATTTATATACATACTAGCTTTATTACCCGGCTTCGCTCGGTATTTATAATATAAACCGCTTAAACATCACTAATCTAATAGTAAACATTTTTTTAAATTTATTTGAATAGTTTTATTTTATATAAATTTATTTGAATACTCATTTATAGGAGGCGAAGCCCTAGGGATTCGCCCTCGGCGTCTGCGCCTCCTAGGGGACGAAGCCCTAGGGTTTTGCTCTCGGCGCCCCTCGAAGCCCTAGGGCTTCACCCTCGGCGACTATGCCCCCGGGAACTTCGAATCCTTTGAATCGGAAAAAAGCGAATTCTTTGTTCGATGACGTCAGAACAATGGACTGTTGACGAAAAATACGTAGGCACATACAAACTTTAGTATTTTATATATAAGATTTACATATACAGTAAAGTATATTAGTAATTGACATATGTATATGAACCAGACCACTATGTATTTAATTTCATTGTTTTAATATGTGGTGTATTTAATTTCATTGTTTCAAGAGACTTTCGTTTAATAAGATTTTATTCAAGCATAAGATAATGAATAAATAAAAAAAAGTCCTCTTAATTTGGTTTAGTTTTGTAAAAATAGGAGGAACTGAGTAACTGACGATTTATCGAATGAAAAGAATAATGATTAATGAATTTCGAATTGAACTATCTCATCAGCAATATACATATGTATGTATGTATGCATGTAGTATAAAATTCAAAATAATCCGATCTGGATACCTGGAAATAAATTAAACAACAAATATTTGTCTCAAAAAAAATGCATAAGTAGATATGTATAGGCTTATAGACGAACGTATGGCACACAAATTATGATCTCAAGTTCGACAGTATCAGACCTGCATGTATGAAGTGTAAGCGATCGCTCGAATGTTTGCCGTATTCCGAACTCGGACAAAGTCCCAACAAACACACAATATAAATCACGAAAGGTCTGGGAACATATATCGGAGCAATAGGGTACATAGGGGTGTAGAGACAAAGGGGGTGAAAAAGTTTGAGAAACGGTGGCGTGTCGTATCAAACACGAAAGTAGTCCGGCAGATATCAGTTGGGCGAAGGCGGTCGAACACACCGCACGACCGCCAAAGCTCGCCAAACTTTCAAAAAACCGTTGATAAATTTGAAAGGCTCTGATTGTAAATTATGAAATTCAGTTGTATGTGAAAAATTTCGCGGATCTCGTCCGATGATATTTTCAACTCGCGATTCGGTTGCGCGCGTGATTTTCAGCCCGGTTGAACTTTGAACTTTGGAAAGTTTTCGCGTGTTTCCAGTGCAAACTATGACTGCTTATTATTATTTTTGTTTGACAGTGCAACTTAATTTAGAAGTATATTCAAGAACATTACGTGCAATTAGTTAGCTTGTATAGCCATGGAACTCTTATTGAAGTCTCACTTTAGTTTCAATGTGAGTAATATTTATATAGATACATAATTTAAGTACATATTTTATTTTATTTTTATTTTTACCTTTTTATAAAAATTTTACATTCAAATGATTGCAAAAATAGGAAAAAAAATATGGGTACACTATGATTATTTTTAAAATAAATATATTATTTGTCGAGAGAAAATTTGAAATAAAAAAATATTACCCAAAAAATACAAATATGTATAATTTTTTTGAAAATTGCATTGAAAATATTTTTAGCTTCTCATATTCTAAATAATAATAACTCTTTGGCCAAAGATTATTTATTATTTTGATAAAAATTGGGCTATATATTTTTTTGGTGATCAACTAATATAATGCAGTAATTAACTTGTATACTGGGAAAATATAAAGTGAACAATCTACGGATGCGGAGGATGGGTTTTATTACTAATTTCTTTATGTAAGTCTCCAGGCCTCTAATTATAATTAAATTTTATTCAAAAAGCATAACACAATATTTAATTAAATTTACAGCATCAAAATACATGTCTGGTATTTATGTATGTGCACGTAAAATTCAAATTTAATATGAAAACAAAACTAGAAATAATTTATAAACGTAAAATCTCATTTCATTCCAGCTTCATTTTTAAGGGGCGTGAGCGGTGTAAAAAAGATTGAAATATTTTATGAGCTATGAAAATTTTACGAGAAACGTTGGGGCATTGACGCGAACACACTAATCGGAAATGTAAAATTTGCGCGTAAACCGATTTGAAAGGATTCAGTACCAATTTAATAATAAACGAGGACTCCCCAAAAATGAGATCATGACGACTCTGGTGAAAGAATCGCTTAATTAATTCAATCTGCAGGTACGTAACGGTCAAAGGGCTTTTGTACGGTGTTTCGAATTAGTGTTTCCCCTAATTTGAATCGACCGTAGATCCCTTCAGAGGTTGTTCAAGTTTGTATCAGACCCAAAACTATATATGTACTGTTGTAAATATCGAAGAGGAAAAGTAACAAGCTTAGAATAAATAAAAAACCGGAGATTTAGTCTCCTTTTCTGTTTTAATTTTTTAAGTATTTTTTGACTGAAAATTTCGAGTATTTTAGGAACACATACATGCTAGCGTAACACGTAACACGAATACGCAAAACCGGTAATCCAAATGAATCGCCGATTTTATGTATACATACGTATATACATATGAATGTACCCTTACGTACAATTCCGTACATACAATATAATGAAACAAAGTAAAATTTACGTTTTCCAGGCGATCTCTAATTGGAACGGGGACATGTTTAAAAAATTATCTTACGGCGGTTTTCAATACTTTGATGCTTATCAGTCTTTTTGAAAACATGTTTCATCATTATTTTCAAAAATACATCCATGTAAATACGTATATGTATATACAACACGACAAAGTTGACCAACTGAATTTTGAAGACGAGTATTGATCTTTTTTAACTCGTCAATTGTGCTGTGCACTCATTCAATATCGGATAACGATAGAAATATTTTATGGTCAGCGTTGGAAGACAAACTTAAATATGTATAGATAGTTCTATGTATGTATATATGTATATGTAGTTAGTAGAACGGGGTCAATGAACACAGTTTGATGAAATTATCAAATGTCTCTTTTGAGATATATGTACATATGTATATAAACATAATAAATCGATATATTATATTTTACGATTGAATAATATTATGATTTTCCGATTTCTTGATTTTGACGGTTCCTTTAATTTTTTTTTACAACTTAAGCCTGAAATCTAATAAAATTGATGAATTGGTGAAAAATTTCCATGATTTTTAACTTGTTTTCCAAAAACTATAAAATTATGAGAAATGAAATAAAAAAGCTATGACCTACATATGTGTGTATTAATTAAATTTAAATCAAAATGTTATAATTATTATTTATTTATATTTACTCTAATAAATAATATATGTCATAGAAATCCTTATGCTTCTAGAATTACTTATATTATTGTATTATTTTATTTTAAAATTTTGCTTTGTATTATTTTATGATCATGTATTTCACAAAGCGAAAATTCAAGTTGTTTGCAGAATTTATGAATATTGATGTTTTGTAGCGTAGAAAACGTTTTTCCGCGTTGGGAATCGAACCCGTGCCAAAAGGTTGTTTTCTTCCCTCATTTATTATTTATATGGGACTTGCTCGATTCATAGCTTTTTTGATTGTGATGCAGTAATACGTATTATAACTTTTGGTAAATTTTCTAAGAAAAATATGAATCAAACTCATCTTCAATGTTAATTAAAATACTCATGTATAGAACTCATGAATCTCATAGTAACTCTTAATTATACACGCATTGATTAATCGTTAAATATTATTCAGGTAGAAAAAAAAATTTTGTAAAAGAATTAATATATTTTATATTAGATGTAGTTTCTGGAAGACCACAAAATAACATAGTAAAATTGATTGCCCAAAAAATTGTTTAAGCATGATTGTTTTACATACATATATATTAAAATAAACGAATATTTAATTCTAAAAGGTGCAGAAAACTTTCTTGGTTCGAAAAGCTCAAACAACTGCTCAATTAAGATATTCGGTATCAAACGGGAATAATTTTGGAAAAGTTTGAGATTTTATTTTACCTTAATTAGATAATATGAAATTTTATCGATAACCCTCGTTCAATTCGGAATCGAAGAGTTTTGAGAACATATTTCTTTTGTTTTTAAATCATCAACAAATTTATACGATGTAATAATGGTTAATTGCTCGAGATGTTAGACGAACTTCTGCCAACTCGCGAGTTAGTTAAACAATTTGCGAACGAGTTTCAGTTTGTAGGCCCGGAGCGTCATGAAAATGTTAGCGAATTTTCATCGCTGAGCCGTTGACCTTTTTGCATACAAACTGATTTCTGAGAATCGCCTCTGCTTTTTTTTAAAATAAAAACGATGAAAAAATAATATGGATAATATTTAAATACATACAGTATGTACAATTACAAGATTCTATTAATTCAGGAACACTTAAATAAGACAATAGCACAATAATACATACATACATATATGTATATACGTGATATTTTTTTATAATTATTTTTTTCAATAAACTACTCAAAGCCGTATGTATATATTTGTGTAAGATATACATACATATGTACATATATGTAAATTTTAATATAAACGATAATAATCAGCCGGAAATCGCATCAAGTCGATAATATATTATATGTACATATAGGAAATTTATAATAAGATGAGTAGCAAATGAGATTTTACTACGTATGTAAATATGTATATAAAATCAGATAAATACAAACTTTAAAATTTTTGAAACAACAGAACTATTCATTCATAAATTAAACTTAATAATTTCCTTCAAACGTGAAAATTTTTTAATAGAGCAAGAAAATATAATAGAAATAGAAAGTTTGCTTAGTTTCACTGTAAAAACTTATTTATTATACATTTTATGTATGTATGCACGTAGTATGATATATTACAGTTTATTGATTGTCTTAAAAATTTATTACAAAAAAACTAATGGTTCAGTATCTTTATATATGTACATAAGTACATATTCTAACATACGTATATGTATGTGTCTACATATTTTATTTTTTATTTTATTTTATTTTTAGAAAAATCAACAGACAACGGGATGTACATAGATATGTATAAAAAAACAAATAGTAAATATATAATATATGTAACATCCGAGTCCAATTACAGATTTTTACAAAAATTATAAAAAAAAAAATGAAAAAGATAAATATAAGGAAAACAAATGAAAAAGAAAAGAATAAATATGTATGAATGTATGTATGTGTACGTTAACCATTTCTTATTTTGTATGTGAACACTTCCAATTAGTTGAACTAGTTTCCACAATAGCCCCTAAGCCAAAATATTTACGATAAATTAGCAACTATCCGCGAGCATAGCTCGCCGCAATAGAACAATTAGTAATACGAGGATTGGTGTAATATCCCGGTAATAAAATCATAATGATCGGATATCCAGTTTTCGCACAAACAAAAGGGCATTCGAGGAGTACGCGTGTGCGTCGACCGATCCCGTTTTATTGGAGTTTATTCATTTTGCTTAATAAGCCACAGGGGTCGACAACGGCCGGCGAGAGAGCCGCTCGTAAAATTTTATTACGTCGACCATAAAGAAAAATCGAATTTGTTGCGTTCGTTATGTGCGTTTAATTTATTGCCGCCGCGTGGGCCGTTTCGCCACTTTGAAATGCGTCGAAATTAAAAGTTATCGATTTCAACGGGATAATTACGATTTTTCATCGGGAAAATTCGCCCCAGAGCAACAATCTAAATATGTATATATACATATGTATATACATAGATTGAATAACCAGCTTTGATTATGGAAATTAAACCGCTCAGGGTATATTCAGAATATGAACCGACAATAGATTTCAGCCAGTCGACTGCTGGATTATTCGCGTCAAACATTTGGAGTTTGATGACGTAAAATTACGTCGTATCTAAATTTAATGGATATTATTATAATGGCGATTCTGCACGGAAATACGTCATATAATATATATGTACACTTATTCAGTAACGAAATATAATTCTCGAACAGTATTCAATAGTACGATAATATTCTTGCTGGTGTACGAATTTTTATTAGATTTACTTACCCGCAAGTTGCTCGATGTTTCGAATTTAGAGTAAGATCGAACTCGATTACAAGCATAAAATTACCCTACCGGAAAAGCGTATAGTCAATCAATTTTGTTGGATTGCCGCTTTGGAAACAATTTCACAGCCGGAAAGGTGGAATTCTCTTTGAAATGCGTAAATTTATGCACCGATTTTTCTCCGACACTGTTCGGTGTATCGAACTGAAATCTACATATCTTCGTATAAGTTTCAAATAAAGACCTAGCAAACGTAAAATTGGTGTAGATCTTCTTCTGATATAATGTAAATATATGTATATGTATGATTCCAAATACAACTCAATTAGAATACGAAAATAGCAGTTATTATTTCAATTCAAAGTTACCCCGGTTTGTGATGAATTGGCTCACATGCTCAATTCTGAATTCTCCTCTCTTATATTATATTTATGTAGCGTAATGCTCTATATCACAGATAATTTAGCCTACATGTGTAAAAATGTGTGTATATCACACAATACGAAGAAGATGGACCACAGTCGCAATGGCACGTAAAAATTTAGAAATTTCTGACGCTGAAAATTGTCAATTTTCGAAAAATTCTTTAAAAACAGTTTCCTAATGAACAATATGCTAATTTCATTTCAATCATCGAGATTGACGCCGGGACTATTACCTGTATGTACATATGTATGTAATCTCGCACTGACGAATAGAAAATACGAAAAATTAGCCTTTTTTCAAAACTTTTTTTCACCACACTCACTTACCTTTGACTTCACAAACAAAAATATAATTTAAACCATAAATTTGACTAGAATCTTGGGTAAAAAAAAAACCGAAAACGCAGAAACGGCTATAAACAAGTACATACATTTATGTTGTCGTCTATCTATACAATCAACACGATAAAACCAACTTTAATTAAAACCGAGTTATTAAAGATAAACAATTTCAATTCATACATACACATATAGTATTTTAAAAATATTGAATTTATAATCTTTAAAACATGTCCAAGATAACTCAATTCAAGTTTAACCATCAATTCCAGTCATTTATAAATAGTATAATTACAGATATATTATAAATAGTATAATGACCGCTCTCAAAGCTTAGCCGAGTTGTTAACATATAATAATATTTTCCATTAGTGGTGAATATATCCACCGCCAAACTTTAACCGTTTCTGAAGCCAAGTAATATACATAACATGTTATGATATAAAATAACAATATGATACAATATTGACATACGATATCATCGCGATCCCTCATCAAAACGCGATCTTAAATTATATGTAACATGTAACTGTCTATCCAAATATCATACAATGGAATATTAATAGCGCGAATGCTAATTTTGTACATGTGCGCAGGCAGTGGTATCCTCTACGAGCATTTAACGTATAAAGCGCGTCAACACCACTCGCGTCCGTTTGACCGTTTTGGAGCTGTGATCAGCTCAGAGCGACCGTGGCGAAGTTACTCATGCGAAAATTTCCGGTTTCGTTGTCTAATGTTCGTTCGTATGTGTGATCGTTCGAGTGGAGATAAGCCGCTACGACCGAAAGGGTGAATTAACTCGTATACTTGGCCGAAAATCATAATTGTCGGAACGCACGCCAGCGATGCGAATGCGAAAAACCTTCGTGGTGAAAGGGAAAATTTCGGCAGACGAAAGAGTTTTCCGAGTCAGAAATTTCTAATTTTTTACATGCGCTTGCGACTGTGATCCGTATTCTTCGTATTGATGATATACATACAAGTAGGCTAAATAATATGTAATATAGAGAATTACGCTTAAATTTGATTTTTGAATGCTTTTTATTATTACTGAATTAGTTTACAATACATCTACTGACCATTTTCTATTTTACAATTTTAATTTAATTTTGTTAGTATCATAGTATTATATTATTATAATGTTAATATTTACAGCGTAATAGGAAAAAGAGCTCAAAAACCTATTTACACTACGCTTATATTTATAGGTATATAAGAGAGAAGAATTAAGAATCAAGTATTTGAGGCATCTCTTGCATTGAACGTGTGAAAAACGGCTTAGATGAGTACAGATGGAGTATTATTGAAAATAATGTAACACAAGAAACACAGTCATTTCAGGCATTCCATGAGCAGAAGTATAGCTCGGTGGTTGTGTTTATACTAGCCACCAAGAGATTTCCCGGTTCAAGCCATATGTCGATCTCGGTTGAAGAGAATTTATTGGAGTATGTCGGAGTGCTGCTGTTATTTGTGACTCCAAGTCATGTTGCAAATTAATTTGATTTAATTGTTGGCATTTCATCAAAATTGGCCAAACCACCCTACCCACTATATTACCACTATTTGAATATGATTTCAAATTTATAATCAATAAAATTTATATATATGGACGAGTTTAATACCATAGGGGTAAAACCCGCAATGGCATCATGTTAAAATATATTTTTTATATATATGTATGTATATAAAAAATAAGTCCGAAGTTATAACCATTGCAGACCATTATAAAGGGAAAATTTGCAAAAAAGGGATGTAAATGACTATTCTGGTGCAGCCGAATAAAGATATATGTTATATTTTAACATTTTACAGGAGAGCCAAATAACAAAGATACTAATGCACTCAGTGAAGAATAAAAAAAATAACGCAAATACTTTTTTTCTTATTTCACTGCGATTTATAATAATATTAATTACATATTAAAAATGACATAATATATCTTTACTTCACTGTGAAATTCATACCAAATTACAAAGCATTTTCAACCCTTTCTACTTAAATTTGAGACAAACTGTGAATGCGGATCGGTAGAGGATGATACGTGTATTAACAAAGTTTAACAATGAAACATATGTTCATATATTACATACTGGCATTTTCAATACAAATTGAGCGCAAATTTAGGGAAACTTACACAAGACAAGTTCTTCTTCCGGCTGTTGGATTTTGTTTAATTTTTTTATTACTTAGCATCGCTATACATATTATAAACGCAAAATATCAAGAAGGTAGAAATAATTTAAAAGGTCAAAATAAAATATTGGTTTAAAATAAATTACTAATTTCGGTTTACGAATTCTAGCCAAAACCTTATCAACTCTAAGTTGGTACATAAATAATACAAATATAAATTTTCATCTTGATAGGTTCAGTGAAGTGGAAAAAATGATGTGCTCACAACATTTTTTACTTTTCTAAGAGGAAAAAGTCCCACTTATCCCACAATCCCAAAATTAAATTTAATTATTTTTTTTATTTTCATCACATTGATACGAGAATTACATTTGAAGATTTCTTGCGAAGAGAAATCTTTAAAGGAAAACATATTTAAAGCGTCGAAAAAAATAGTGAAATAAAAATCGAACAAGAGTAAACTGCCATTTCCGGTTGACGAGTGCTCACCAAATTTTATATACATATGTATGTATAACTTGGTATTAAGCTTTAACTTTTAGATATGAAATTTCAGTCCAATATACCGACAGTTTTTTTTGAGAAAACCCGCAATTCTCTCGAGTAAAATTACTACTTCCGGTTGAGGCGAAATATTTAAAAAATAGTAAGATATAAAATTTGTAATTTCTATTACATGTAAAAGATTTCAGTCTAATTTGTTGAACGGTTTGGGAGATAATTGAATTCAAAAACATAAAAAAGAGGAGACCTATAAGGGGAGGTACCATATTTGGTCAACTTAAAAATTTGAAAAAAATTTACGTCGTATCGATAAGAATTTCAGTAACCGATACTAAGTTTCAGTTCGATAGTAGTGTTCAAAAAATCCCCAAAACACACAGACACACACACACATTTTTTTTAGTTCATGAAAACGTGATCAGTGATCGATTCTGAGTTCAAATCAGTCAATATCTCGAGTTCGAATTTTCGAATGATCACAAAACTTCATCTATTGTTACTATGTACATACATACATATGTAGATAAAGTAATAATTATCCAAAAAGTTGGCCGAAAATTGGAAGACAACTCAATCGGGCATGCCATGAAAATAATAGAAGAATATAATAATATATATAAAAAGAGACGTGACGTATGTACGTGGATACGTGACTATGTGTGCGAGTATGTGGCAGACGCGTGGACACACCCAATCAAAGCAAAGTATTCGAGACGCGGTGAAGTGGGGGAAGAGGGGGAGGTGTGGAGCGTCATTTGACGACGGGCATGTGTGACGTTGGGCTGAGTCACGGGTGACACATACACACACACACACATACACACACACACACACACACACACACACACACACACACACACACACACACACACACACACAAACACACAATTCTTTCATCATTTCGAACGGGTTGGATTGGTGAGGGCATAATGCGCGCAATTTTTATTACGATTAATATTACGTGCGTGCGCGTGCCTATAAATTTCCTTAATAAATATTTATATATAACATAGAACTTTATTTTAATTCGTGTATCAATTATTTTCCGAAACCACCGGTTGAAATCAACGGGCAGAACACTAGTATATAATATTATCATAAAAATGAAGGTTGTAAAATGAGGTTGTAGCATTATATTTTTTTTTTGATTTTTAAATGCTTTTTATTATTACGAAATTATGTTCACAATACATCTTATATCTATTTTAATAGCTACTGATCTACTGATCATTTTCTATTTTACAATTTTAATTTAATTTGGTTAGTAATTACAGTATTATATTATTCTAATGTTAATCTAAAGCATAATAGGAAAAAGAGCTCAAAAACCTATTTACAATCCTTATAAATGTTCATAATACATCTAATACATAATATTAATTAAAGACTATCTAAAGTCGATGACCTAAAGCAGATTGTGTTTAGGTAATCTGTGTTTATACCTGAAGGGTATAGACATTTTGTTGTAATCACCGAGACTCTTCACAAGTGTGTTAGTATGGTTATTAGTGATTCTTTCATAGAATCTACTGGTTAGTTTGTTAGTAATGTCTGTAACAAACGGAATATTATATATAGCATGCAGTTTTTTCAGGTTAGTATATATGGGTGTATTATAAATTATTTTAAGGGATTTATTTTGTATTACTTGGAGCTTGGAAAGGTTAGTATTCGAGGCGTTATTCCATACAGGTGAAGCATAGGTTAATAATGGTAATATGAGCGCGCGATATAATTTTATTTTATTTAGCGTTGATAAAGAACTATGGCGATTAAATATTGGATATATTGAGGATATACCCCGCATCGCCTTGCATTTCGCTGCCTCAATGTGAGGTGCCCATCTCATTCTTTTATCAAACGTTACTCCTAAATATTTTATTACTGACTGCCATTTCAGACTTTCTCCAGAGGGGATTTTCAGATCTGAACTTGGCTTATGTTTTCTAACACTAAAGAATATGGCGTCTGTTTTGGTTTGATTAATTTGAATTTTCCACTTAGTGAAGTGTTCAGTCATTGTTTTAATTGCAAATTCAAGATTTTTAAGAATAGTGTCTGGTTTTTTGCTACTTGTGAAGCAAGCTGTATCATCTGCATATAGGGCTATGTGACAGTTTTTTGGAATAGGTATGTCATTTATATATATGGAGAACAAGAGTGGGCCAAGCAAGCTCCCCTGCGGAACGCCAGCTGCGATTATTTTTGGAGACGATAATTCATTATTTACGCTAACCACTAGCTTTCTACGAGTTAAGTACGATTTGATGATGAGAATTAGGTAGTTTGGTATTTTGTTAATAAGGAGCTTATGAATGAGTCCATCGTGCCAAACCGTGTCGAAGGCCTTTTCTATGTCGAGACATACCATTCCGGTACTTCTTTTCATATTAAAGTTCTTCGTCACGTGTTCAGTTAGTCTTGTTAGTTGTTGGGTCGTGGAATGTCCAGTGCGAAATCCAAATTGTTCATTTATTAATTTCTTATTTACGACTTTAAGTAAACGTGTGTAGATTATTTTTTCCAGAATTTTTGAAAGCGTGCAAAGTAAGCTAATGGGTCGATAATTGGCCGGGTTTTTTGAGCTTTTATCGGGCTTAAGTATGGGAATTACGTTGGCTGTTTTCCAGTATTCTGGGAAATACCCGGTGAGTAAACATGCGTTGAATATTTTAGATAGTGAGACTAAAGCTTTAAATGGAAGTTGTTTGATTGTGATGTTATCTATTGAATCTCGCCCAGGTGCCTTTTTATTTTTTAAATTACGTATTATATTTTGGATTTCACACGGATGCACCAATTTTATATTTTTAGTACTGTTAGTGGGAGTTTTTGTGATGATTTTAATGGACCGGTTGACTTTATTATGCGTTGGTATGTGATTGTAATGTTGTGAGAGTGTGTGATGTTTTTGGAAGGATTTTGATAATAGTTCTGCTTTGTCGCAATCACGCGTCACTGAGATTCCTGCATCATCTAATGGAGGAATCGAGTTTTTTGTCCTGCGAATCGCTTTAGCTAATTTCCATAGAGAGCCATCAACTGAGCTCAATTTTGTAGCATTATATGAAAACCATTCATGTAAGTATTATTTTTTCAAAAAAGAGTTGCTAAAAATGAGATGTACCCGCCATAACAATATTAATTATTTAAGTTAGAAATTAAATATATAAATACCCCTTTGAAAATAATGCTTAAATAAAGTTTTATGAGGACATTTATGATCATATATACATACAGATGTATTGATATATAATACAGATCATATATGTATATATGCAACTCGAGGTCTTCCAATTTAAATTATTCGATGATTTAGACAAATAAACTGTCTGTATTAGCATTGAGAATTTGACGACGTTTTAGACGTCTCAAAGTAGATGTAATAAATCAATAATAGAAATATCATACCTTTGAAAAATGTGCAGGTTGAGAGAATCATGTTTGACGGAAAAATGCTTATGCAAATTCACACTTACATGTATAACACTTTTTATATTCGCATATTGCAGAATTGTATTTGATCGGAAAATTTATAATAAATGAAGCGTATTCCGCACACGATATACACATTAGCTCGTGTGATGGTAGTTTTTTCGTTGTGAACAAGTGAAAGATATTAATTTTTGTATTTCATTTGTTTTCATATGAAATTTTTATTTTGAAATTTGAATTCCATAAAATTGAAAGCAAAATCGTTGATAATTGTCGAACTTTATTTTATCTGTGAAAAAAGTATTATAGGAATTGTGCTCAAAAATTGAATATTTTGCTTCATGCTACTGAGAGTATAATTCAAAAATCAAATTTTCTTCACCAGCACTCAAGAAAAATCAGCCTAGTATTATTTCGTCGAAGAAGAAATTCGGTATCAAAGGTGGCAAAGAGAAATATATAACGACTAGATGTCTAGATTTCTAATTGGAAATTGTACCTTGTTTAAAAATGAACTATCAAAACACAAATTTAGCCAAAGCACATCGGTTCGTGACTCGGGGCATGCAGAGCTTAAATCCGCCCCCCATACAAATTTTTTTTCAAAAAATTAACTTCATTATGTGTTCTATAAAAGCAAAAATGTGATTAATAAAAATATTTAATGATAGAAATGAAAGAATTGACATATTGTGTTGACAATTTAAATGATAAATATACATACGTATTTTATTTTATTTTATTGTTACAAATCAATATACACTCGCCATTACAGATTTGCTCCAATGCGACGGGTGTACGTTAACGAAATACAGAATGCATAAATAATCAGAAATCAGAAATACAGTAATACATACATATACAATCAGAATATATAGCATATAACAATTAATCAGAAATAATAATCATAGAGACATCTATGGATTGTTTTTAGATTTTTTTTTGTATAAAATTTTTATATATATAATAAATACGAAATTATAGAGATGTCTATAGAGATATCTATAGATTTCAGATTACTGTGTATAATTATTTCAAATTATACACAGGCAGATTTTGTGACAACAGGATTAGACCTATACCAATTTTCAGGAACCGTTTCGCAATGATCAGATAAAATTGGCAAACTCTGATAGAGAAACGATCGATTTGGAGTCACAAAACCCCCAAATTTAACCAGCAGTGGCGAGGATACGAACCTTTGACCTCAGTGGTGCTAAATATATACGCTACCACTAAGCCAAACTGCTGGATTAGTGGTAGTAGCTTAATATGTAGTTGAAATGTCGGAAAACGTTGACGGTGTCGTATTTAATCGAATTTTATAGAGAATATCGACGACTGGGGCTGGCTTATTCTGCCCCAAAGAGACTTTTACGCATCCAACTAAAAGCGACCTTCTGTATACGGAAATATGGATCTTTTTTCAATGCCTCGAATGACTGTCTACACTCCATACACAGAAATGTGCGTGGGTTGCCCTTAAAGACGAGCGGCCCTTGCTTTTAGTAATGTTTGTCAAGCTTTTAATATTTCTACAATGAATAGTTTCGATTAAATTAAACTCGTTCGATATCAATTAATAAACAAATCCACAATTGGTCTTAATTACGGTATCATTGTCATTAATCGTCGCGTTTATGACCGGAAGGTTAATTTGTGTCGGCGCTAAATCAAAAATTAGAGCGGCCCTTTTACGGAGACGTCCCTCGGTTTTATTACCTTAGGAAATTTAAAATGGCCAGGTGGCGGCTATGGGCCACGTACTTTCAACATCGAGAGGGTTATATTTAACGATTAATTAATTGATCGAGCCCCAGACAAATTCAAATTCAAATGCCAGTGTAAACCAACCGAAGACGTCGGAAGAATGTTTCCTACGAAAGGATTTTATACGGTTCGAGACATTTTAAATTTGTGTTATCATCGGGTTGAATGTTTAATACAGGAAAACAGAATGGTGCGCGTGAATATTTGAGTGTTTGTTCTCGATTGGTTAAAAAGTTCGCGGAGTCTTGAATTCGTAATGAGAACGGAAGCCATCGCATTTCATAGGAAGTGGAAACCGCATCGAGTTTTCCGCCAAAATTAACCAATCAGAGCGCGCGCTTGCTCGTCTAATTGACGCACGTCAAACGAAGCGCACTCAAGCGGTTACGAACAGTCTGATAACTTTTTCCATTTAAACTTTAATATACCCAAATCTACCTATTAGGTATTGGAGCGAGTACATACATACGTACATATGTGCATATGTATGTCTATGAATAATTGTCGTTGTAAGTTATTCTGTCATCGTACTTCCGCTAATCAACGGATTTGTGATGAGACCATTGAACTATATAATGCCGGTCTACGTGACGAGCCGGAATGTTAAATTACAGAAAACGCAAATATCGGAACGCAAAGATCGAAAATCGAAAGATCTTAAGTCGAAAGATAAAAAAAGGGTGCATGGTAAACGGTACATACTCACTTAATTTGCGCGAGCAGGATACAACAGAAACAAGAGGAACAGGCTTTTCCTCCCGTATTAATACGCGCGCACATTAATACGGGAGGAAAAGCCTGTTCCTTTTGTTCCTGTTGTACCCTGCTCGCGCAAATATATGTATGTACCGTACCTTTTTTTTGATCTTTTGACTTAAGATCTTTCGATTTTCGATCTTTGCCTTCCGATATTTGTGTTTTCTGTAATTTAACATTGTGGCTCCTCACGTAGACCCATATAATGCATAGGATGAGATACAAGTTTGGTCAAAATGAGAATTTTTTTATGGGTTGTAATCTTCTAAGTAATTTTTTAATGTTAAAATGTATGAACAAGTACGTATGTACATATATGTATATCAACTTCAATCTAAACAATCTATTTAATTTAAAAGTTTTTGTTTAAATTTTTTTGAATACGAACGGGGAGAAGAGAAAAATAACAAATAAAACAGACAAGAAATCGCACCGGAAAACGAGCAAATTATTTATATAATGTAAATATTTAATTGGAACTAAAATTATTCAGGAATTGAGATATTTTTTTATCAAGTTTATAATGAATGCTTTTGTTGAGAGCACCTTTTGAGTTGAAAATTCTTGAGCAATTTTAATTAAAATGAAGAATTAAGTTACGGTATTATTTTAAATACCTTTATTGGTATTCTGTAAACATTGTACTACGAAGCTTTTAATATACTTCGTATTATTCAATGTAAATTTCTGTATATTAAATATATTTAAATTAGGGAAATTTCCAAGGGTTAAAATTATTTTATCAAAATGATAAGAGTCGGGTATAAAGAGTTTTGTGGAATAATCAAAATGTAAATTATATTCAAGCACAAAATGTGTTTGAAAATCGAATTTAGATGTCATGTACTATGTGTGTATTTTAATTATTAATTTATTAAATGTTCACTTTTATCGTTTCAGAAATTCGAATGCGACAACAATGATTAGGAAGAGAGTGTCGAATATACAGTGTCGTTCAGAAACAGTGTAGCTTTTAACAATGAAGAGCATCTGCTCTATCTTTATCGTCGTCATCGAACTGTCAATGTGCCACATATCAACAGGTAACATATCATATTTTTAGTTCCAAAATTATGAACAGTTAAAATTAATTCAATTAACGTAGAAGTAGAAATTCACACATAACAAGAGAAGACAAGCGTATGTATAAGTACGATACGTACAATGTCCATAATTAATAAACTTTAAACCTAAATCAACTGTCCTTTTACGTAACATACCGCATTTACATATGTACTTATAATAAAACACCTGTTACTCTAACCCCGAGCGAAAATTTCCAGTTGTATAAAACCAATTTGGTAATGGAACATTGTATCGAGAACATTGGAGTACCTAAGCTATACAATTCGGAATGTTTTGTACGTGCAAAATGGCGATATAATAAAGCAATTTTTGATTGCACCTTGGCTGGAACGGACACTGATTGCAGCTGGAACCACACACGTGCATCGAATGTGGAAAATTCGCTCAAAACCTGTCGCGAAAACTTGATACGTGATGCGAATAATAGGAATATTTTCTGTAAAGAAAGGACGTACTTTTTGACATTTCTTTGAAAGTATAATACACTTCATGAATTTTATTTGGAAAGATAATGAGCTAATTTATATTGATTGTCGTAATTCATTATACATACATTGAGTTTTAAATATAATTCTATAATATTTAAAGCATAATTCCATATGAATTTAATCAATATTTGTTCTCACGCGTCGTTTGAAATTTGAAAAACATATTTACCGTGAATATTGACAGTTTGGATTGATAATGCGACATGAAAAATTGATTTTCAAAGATTGTGGAAGTGCAGCGTCACGTTTTTCACGGGAAATTCATTGGGGAATCCACCACTTTACCGAGCTACGACAAGTGATGTTTGCAGAGACGAAGATTGAACGTGAAAACTTTGACGAATAAATATGTACGATGTAAAATGTGTTCGGTGAAAACTTGGTAGGATTTGATCACGATCGGAAAATGTCACAGAATATATTTACAAAATCAAACTATCAATTTTAAGTGATTAATTTTTTTTTAAAATAGAATATTTTACAATACATAATTTATTACTGTATCTACATACGTCATTTATTTATCGATCGTTACATAATTTTCTTTGTTAGTTTTTATAGAGGTTTACTTATATTATATCGTATTTATATTTTAAATTAAACAAATGATCTTTGAATTAAGTAAAGGAAATTTATCGGTTTGCGAGTGAATTTGTGATCGATCCTTCGAAAACAGTGTTAATAAAGTTAAATTGAAACTTATCAATAATAATAAATCATATTTGGCCTGTCTGTGACAGATTCTATCAGACCCTAATCGTATTTTAACCCTTTGACGAGCGTGGTAGTATAACATGTCCGAAGTTTGTCGGTGAGGAAAAAATGGTTCGTCGCGTAAATTTTTAGGTCGTGAAAGTGAAAACACTTCACAAAATATAATAATAATGTTTAATGTAATAATAATGTTAACAAATGTAATAATAATGATAAAATATAATAATAATGTTAAAACGCTTTTGAAAACCTTATTTATATATTTTTTTCGATTGGACGGCGAAATTTGCGATTCAGAGAAATCCCTTTGCTATAAATTACATTCCGTTCGGGCCGTCGTATTTGACGGCTCCAAAGAAACGCTTGAAAAAGCTTAAAGAAAATTTCACGAATCCGTCAAAATCCATAAATAAGCGTCAAAGTGCAAAACGCTATCCATCAAATGCGATTATAAGCCGAATCAATTTAATTTCCAAACGCGTGAAATCTTATTATACAACAATACGATAAGAACACTTTACGTCAACCGAAGTAATTTGGTAAACAACTCTTATTCACACATATTCAAATATCACAGTACATATTCAATAGGGAATATGGAAATTTAAATTTATAACGTATTAGTACTATTTTTATGTAATGTGCTGCATTTTTATTTTGAAAACGTATAAGGCAATGTAAAAAGTTGTAAGTTTTAGAATATTTTTTGCCAGTAAAGATTGAGAAACCTATTGTAACAAAGCACAGGCATACTTTTTTAGTTCATTTTATACTTACAGCTGTAATATGTTTTTAAACCCAATTATGATTTATAGTTTTTTTATAAGATCCATTGAAAAAAAATAATTAGCGAGCATGATGTGATTGCAATATTTTCTCTTCGGATCCATACATAAAAAGCTATTTTCAATGAATAATCAAAAAAAAAATATCGAAGGAAAGGAAAATATTAAAATCAAGCACTTATCCATAACTATTCTATATTATGTATATAAGTGGTTGCTTTTTTTTTATCTTTGTTTACTTGAAATGGAAATTGCGGAAGAAAATTAGTATTGCAGATTTTTTTTAAATTGCAGTTTTATAGAGTAAAAGTTTTGTTTTTAAATTTCTGTTCTCCGTTTCGTTTCCGGTTGGAAAATGTTTGCTTGAAGCTTTTCCCTTCGTTTCATTTTCCTGGAATGAAAAGAGGAACGCATCCGCGTACGAAATTCTTACCACTTCTTTGTGTTTCTTTGCGGTGCGGAACGATAGAAGAAAACTACCAGCATAGAAATTTTAAAATAAAAAAACCCGATCAATTCGACAGCCATTGTGCTGGCATTGCGAAGTTTGTAAAGTTTGAAAAGCTTCCTTTTTCAGACGTAAATACTCACATATGATCAGATTGTGAGAATATGTCCGAAAACATTTCCGTCAACATTAAAAATGTATGCATGTTTGTTACCCTGTATATAAAGGGTAGGTTACATTTTTAATGTAACTTTTTTTTAAAGTTTTTGAGAAAATAAAACAATTTTGTATGCGGAAACAGGAATTAAAAATAGTGAATGGAACTGATGATGAATTTCAAAATAGTGAAAGTAGGACTTTTTTATATTTTCAATATGTTAATAGATACGTCGATATTTCAATGTTTTTACAACACATATGTATAAACATATTTGACATACGTATCTACTTTAAATAGTTTTTAAATGAGACAATATAATATATATTTATATATCATAAGCGATTTTGTTATGATTTCAATTTGTAAATGTGAGGCTAATTTGTCTTGTGCGTAGATTGACGTCGGGCATATTTCACTTTAATATTGTCGTCGAACATTCATTGAAATTGTTTAAATTTTTCTCGTTAATTCTTCGGTTTATAAACAGGCAATCACTTAATCACAAATTCTTATGAATTTTATTCAACAAAAGTAAGAAATACTCCAGAGTTCGCAAACTCAACGCTAAGTTTCAAAATAAATGTTGTTTTAATCAATCACCGCTAATGTTGCCAGTCACGCCATGCCGAAGCGTCGCTGTTTAAACGGGAAATTAATTTTATATAATAAAATTACTTCGTGTCCCCCTCCCCTGTATGAAAAAAATTCGTTGATTCGATTCTTGAACATCCCCAGCTAAAATTGCGTAGGTAAAATAATACTGCAATTAAATTATCAACGGGTATGAAATCTACTGCAATAAATCATCGACATTGATGTGAACCGACATAATTCACAATCCTTCAATGGCAGGTGTCGCAAAATGCGGCTTTCGAAACCGAGATGGTGTCCCGTAAAAATCGATTTTCACACACACACGACTCGAAACCGTAATGAATTATAGGACTTTTTCGGGTCGCAAGCATAGCTAAGCACTTTTGGACATACGAGGTGTGACCAAAGTATAAAAAGAAAAAAAATACATATAATCTATCAGTGCTTTTCTCTTCCATTCATATTTTACTTTTTTTACTATTTAAATTTTGGCGAAGTAAATACTAAAGATAAATACATACATACATATATGTACATATGTATGTCTTTATTTAAGATAAATATGTATACATATGTGCATATGCATAAATATACATATGAATGTGAATAAAACAAAAATGATGTTGTTGAATGGTAAAAATAAAAATATATTGAATGAAATTAGAATTGATGATAAGTTAATTGAAAAAGTTGAAAATATAAAATACTTAGAAGTATACATAGACTCAGGACTAAATTTTAAAATGCACGCTGACTATATATTTAAAAAAAATGGCAGGAAAAGTTGGTATATTATGTAGATTAAGAAATATTTTAAGTAAAAAAAGTAAAATTTTAGTATTGTGCTTAATTTGTTTAGTGGCCAAGATTTAGAAAAAATGCAAAAAATACAGAATAAAGCTATGAGAGGTATTTTGAATATGAGTAGATTTGAATATGAGTAGAGTATTGGAAGTATGTTAGATGAATTAGGATGGATGAGTATTAGAATTAGTCTAAATATTAGTACATTGTCTTTTGTTTATAAGTTAGATCATAAGTTATTACCTAAGTATTTTGATGATTATATAATAAGGAATAGAGATAAACATTGTAACTAGTTGTAAGTAGAGTAAGAAAAAATAAGACGGCTGGGGGTGTTTTTCACAGGGGTGTGCTCATGTATAATGCCCTCCCTGAGTGCATCAGGTCAGCTAAAAACATGGATGCATTCCTGCGAGGTGCGAAGAGACACCTCTGTGAGGGACAGTACATATAAGTTAATTATAAATTTTAGAGTTAAGTATAATAATTAAGATGTATTTTTAAATTAGCTTGATAGCTAATATATATATATATATATATATATATATATATATATATATATATATATATATATATATATATATATATATATATATATATATATATATATATATATATATATGTAGGGATGATTTTTAAACGAGCCGAGATAGAGTGTGTGTGGTATGCATGGGAGAGACCGGATGCATGTTGTTATGGTCACTTGTTGGAGAACAGGCCCGAAGAAATGTGTTAATAAATACATAGTTCTGACTTAATCTGCGTTTCACTTGGAATCCTTCACATCCGGATCCTATATTTGGGGGTTTTGTCCGGGATGCCTGAAGACATTCCAGTGACAGCCAGGTGCGGTCAGACGACGACGCGGAGTTTTGACAGTTGAGGTTAAGGACGCGCGCGCGATGACGAGAACGCGTACGAGCATAAAGGCGAAGCCCGTGACGTCGGTGACGTCACGACAGCGAACACGCCACACAACAATGATGATATCCAAGATGATAACGCCATTGTCAGCGTCAGTTGTACGTCGGCTAACTGTCGTGGAGATGCAGAGGTTCGCGGACGAAGATGATGACGACGAGGATGAAGAGGAAGAAGAAGACGAAGTGCCATATTTCGATAGAGATAAATTCGAGACTTACGCGCCACGGTTTAAGGGGATCGGCGGTGTGCCAATCAGCCAGTGGATTGTGCCCATGGAAGAATTTGCGAAGTTCTTCCACTGGACGCCCCTGCAGCAACTGGTCTACGGGAGAGTATATTGCGTAGGAACAGCGAGAATGTTCCTGGATTCAGAAGGGATAATTAGATCATGGACTATCCTTAAGCAGAAGCTGATAGAAGAGTTCCAGTGGGATGACGAAGAGCTCGTCTTTGAAGAACGAGAAATGCTTGCTCAAGCAGAGCCCATTGACTCCGATTCAAGTGGGGCCGGTGAAACACCAAAGATGTCAAACGGTACACAGCCTGCAGCATCGCCGTCTCAAACTACTTTAGACGCTTCTTCAGTGCGACTAGACACGGGTGAAAAAGATATGACTAAATTACAAGAAGAAATAAGAGAACCAGTCAGTATTCCAATACAAGAAGAAATAAGAAAAGAAGTCAGTATCCCGGGTGCCGCCCTGTTGGGTAGCCCCATAACAGAATCCGTTCTTATGTGCATTGACGGCAACAAAGTGAAATTTGCTAATAAACCGTGTGTTTTGATGGAGGTTAACTTAGAATGGAGTCTGCCGAGGAGAAAAAAAGAGCAAGAGATGAGGGATCGTAAGGAAGTGTGGCAACAGGCATGTAAAAGACAATTTAAATGTCACAAAAGACCTTTGCAGCAACGGGCTTCACGAGAGATGTCTGCTCAAAGAGAACTCATTGTTTCCAATAATGAAGAGGACGATGCGAACATGGCTGATGGAGGTGTGAACCTGGCTGATGGAAGTATGGACGGTGATGGTTTGCAAAGAGGAAGACTTTGGGACTACGGAGACATACCGTCTTCAAATACAGATGAACCACCCGATGATCAATTTGGAAAAGGATCTAAGGATTATAGTAATTTGAAGAATTCTGAAGATGAGAATAAAGAAAAGGAGGAACATAAAGACAAAGAGAAAGATATGGCTAAATCACAAGAAGGATTAAGAGACCCAGTCAAAATTTCAACACCAAAAGACACTGTATTCACTTTCAAGCTCGGTCGTAGTCGGATTGATGTTAATTCAATGGAAAAGAAAATAGAACCATGGATTGAGAAAAGACTTACTGGATGTATCAGTGAGCCAGAACCAATATGTGTTGACTTCATTTATGGTAAATTACTAGCAGAAAATCTGTGGGGTGACGGCAGATTCATCGGATGGTCACGGAGAATCGCCGCTGGCATTGGATAGTATTTAAGTTATACCGATGGAAGTGAAGTGTGCGTTACTTGTAATTTGATGATTGAAAAGTGTAATGTTTTATTGCTTATTCTAGTATTTTTTGGGAAGTGCTTTGTATATTGAATCATGTTTTAACCCATTTGAACCCAGAGCTCGCGTGAAAACACATGTCCCATGTGCCCAGGACTATTTTTTCGTTTATTTTCCAAAATCTTTGAGTTATTTCATGGGAAATATTTTTTATAGGATAGGGATGGATAATTAATTGATTTTTCAACATTTTAAATTTTTTTTCAAGGTGGTGTCGTGAACGACCTTTGGGGCTAATGAAACATGTTTTTTAAAATAAAACAAAAATCACAATGGAGTCACATAATCAGTTATAATACTCTCTCACTGGTTATTTGTAATTTTATTGTTAAGAAATTTATAAAATTAATTTTAAAAATAACAAACACGCATCTCTTCGATAAAATGATATTTTCAAATCGCATAACATAACACACGTAGGTACATATATTGTGACATATACACATCGTCAACAAAAAAAAGGGTGCACCCTTTTAAAAGAAGAAATGTCATAAACGAGATTTTGGGTTCAAAAGTCGTAAAAACAAAATACATGAAGACAAAATAATTAGTTATTATGATACGGTACAAAACATTTGTCATGCAATGGAATTTCACAGTTACCACAAGCGGAAAACGTTTTATTTTTACAGTGTCCACAATTTCTCCTTTTCTGTTTGATCAATATCAAATGTCTTCCAACTTCCTTTTGATTTTGATTAACTTTGCCGGGTCTGAATGGGACCAATTGTTTTCGTTTTTGACCACAACACTTGCACAACGTCTCTGTTACCTGTCTGATAAATCCTAATTTATCAAATTTACAACCAAAACTTTTGCTTAGAATCCAAGCGTTATTCACAGCTACATCGATGTTTCAAAACAGAATAGGCATGTACCATTTTTTCCCTCTAATACTTATATTATAGTTAGAAATATGGTTATCCATTTGATCAACCCCACCCATATATTTATTATACATATTTATTCTAAATGGTTGATTGATTTCCACCCTACTTTTTTCTTTAACCGAATATCAGTTTCCAGGGGTGGTTATATGTATGTATGTGGAATCCGGAAGTTGAGACTCGTCCCAATTATCAATTTCTTCCCGTATCTCTGCAGTAGTAAAATTGCATTCTCTGGAAAAAAATATGTTTCATTATCCCAAGGAGTCATATACGACTCCGTCGACTTTTGATTTTTTTTTTCAGGAATATGAGATATATAAACGCAATTTCTCTTATGCATATTATACAATAAGTTCTACTGTATTAGAAACAAAAGATAAATAAAAAATATGTAAAAATAAAAAACTTACGTATGTTTTCTCTTCGACATATCTGCAAGTCGAAAAGCGCTCGATGTTATTCCCTCAAAACTCCAAAAGGAACTGATTTAATTTCGTGTGACTTTCTTAAAATTCATCACCAACATCTAACCAAGCGTAACGAAAGGTTTTACGGCCGGCCTGAGTGATCCTTTTATTTTACGACGCAAAATTGTAAAATGCCGTGAATGACCGCGCTGGCATACATCGGGTAAGTTCATAACTGACCGCGTGGGTTCAAATGGGTTAATTTGGTTACATGCTTATAAGAATATAAGATAACTGTATTGAAATGTAATTCTAGTAATGTTTTAAAATGTGATTGTTTCCGATGTAAAGATTTAACTTCTGTCATTGTAAAGGTATTGATTTTAATGTTTTATTGCTAATTCTAGTAATGTTTTAAAATGTGATTGTTTCCAATGTAAAGATTTAACTTGTCATTGTAAAGGTATTGATTCTAATGTTTTGTATTGCTTGTAATAATTTTAAATTGTAATTGTGATACCTTTCTGTTTTGTATTGCTTGAAATAATTTTAAATTGTAATTGTGATGATTTATGTGTAACTTTAATTGTGATGATTTATGTGTAACTTTATTGAAGATTGAATTGTGTTGAAATGTAAAAATTGATTTGTAGTGAAATGTGTAACGATTAATTTGTTATAATTGTAATTGTTATGTAAATTGTAAAATGATTGATGTATAAGTGTATTGAAATGTAGTGGTGATGATGATTTTAATTGTGATGTAAATTGTAATTGTGACAATTGAAAGCATGTTTAGAAGAATATAAGATGATTTTATGGAATGGAAGATGAAACATTGTTGAGGATGATAGAGGAAATGTTTTAAAAGAATGTAAGATGAAACATTGTTGAGGATGATAGAGGAAATGTTTTAAAAGAATGTAAGATGAAACATTGTTGAGGATGATAGAGGAAATGTTTTAAAAGAATGTAAGATGATACATTGTATAGAGTAGAAGATGAAATGCTGTAAAAATATAAAAGACGAAGAATGTCATCCGAGGGCGAATGACAGTCAGGAATGACCGAATGTAGGGATGATTTTTAAACGAGCCGAGATAGAGTGTGTGTGGTATGCATGGGAGAGACCGGATGCGTGTTGTTATGGTCACTTGTTGGAGAACAGGCCCGAAGAAATGTGTTAATACATACATAGTTCTGACTTAATCTGCGTTTCACTTGGAATCCTTCACATCCGGATCCTATATATATATATATATATATATATATATATATATATATATATATATATATATGTATATATATATATATATATATATATATATATATATAAATAAATAAATAAATAAAAATAATAATAGTATTGAAATAATTTTCCCTATTTTACAATTCAAAACGCAACATAAATTAATCCATCGTATTCTATAATTGTGATAAGCGATTTTGAAAAACCGAAATAGTGTATTTATCGAAACGAATGGAAAACCAAATAAATCAAACAATAACGTGATAATAATTAATTTACCGCGCAGAACATAGCAGGGTTAATTTATGTAGCGTAGGCACGCTATTTCGGAAAACGATTATTTCAAACGTCCAGCATGAAAGTGAACCAAACCCAATATACAGTAATATATGTACGTATAAATGCGTTTTTTTTATTTAAGCCTAGTGATTTAGTGTAAAATTTTAAGGCACAAGTGACGCATGTATTTGATACTAAGCGTTGCTAAATCTAGATCCAAATTTGTATGGAAATGTCAAAACACATCTCATGATTAAGTCATGGCTAGGTCAAACAAAAAGAGGAAGTTGTCAATTTGGATTAAAATCATATTATAATAGAATCGTGCCAAAAGCTATAGTAATACTCGACATTATGGAAAATTAATAGGGTTTGAGTTTCAGGTCTTCATGTACGCAAAACATTACTGGAGAGTTAATTAAAACAGTTTTTTTATTATTTTGATTATAATTAACATTGAAAGTATTAGAATAAGTTAAAAAAATGAATCGAAATCCAATGTGGCCAATGCCTTAAAGATAACGGCGATAAAATGTGCTAAAGCTTCCTTTGAAGATTACTTATTTATTATAATAAATGGATTTTGATTTGGATTTAGTCCACTTGTGCACTGGAATGAACTTAAGCGTTATAATCAGCATTTTAACCATATAAAAATATGAAAGTGGACTATCCCTAATGAGCAACGTTGGCCTGTTAATAAGGCTTCGTTGCACAATTCCCTATCCGTCTTTACAAGGGCAAGTCTATCTATCTCACGAACTCAGGTAGAAGAGAGAAGGTGAAGAACGAAGAGAAACGGGGGTTGATTTTTATCTGGGAGATATAAATTTGGCACGAAAGTCTCTTGTCCGGTGGGTTTCAGGACGGGAAAAGCGTCCCACGGGGGTTTTTCCCGGGATTACGCGTCTACCAGAGGCAAAAAATATCTTCAAACAAATCTCAGATTTCTAATAAGATTAACCTGTTACCTAAATTGACACAAAGAGTTGTGTGAGAGAACGTAGTGAAGCGCTTCCCAGACAGCATATGTATGTACATATTATATTTTATTTTATTTTTATATGTACATATGGATATGCGACCATGTTTGTCGTTCAACTGCTTTAGAATTAACTACTTATCTACATACATATGTAAACTAATAAATGTATTACATTACGTATAAAAAAGACAAAGTAAGATTTATAGTTTGAAACAAAATTTGAAACTTATATAAAATTTAGACATCAAATCGTGTGCATACATATGTACATACATATAGTTGTCTTGACTTTAGTTTAGTGGATATTTCAATATGAATTATGTATATTTCAAGGTTTATAGATATTTTTTTATCTCACATTTCACAGGTGTAAATGAATATTATCAAATGTGAACATTCACCGACGAATGTGAAATTTCGACGATTTAGTAAATTAATGTGATATTCATGCGCAAACATTACAAGCCATTGAATTTAGATGAAGTGGTCGTTTTGTGAACTAGCTCGGTGCCTACATGTTCGTGGAGTTGAAATGCATACAGGTTTTGTTTAACGTATAAGCCTCCCACCCCCACCAACCACCCGGTTCTGTCGAATATCAAATGAAGCAACTTTGTCCATTTGCATATTAAAGTGCTTTATTTTACAAGCAGACACGGTTAAAAAAGTTACAAAATAAATTCTAAAAATAACAAAAAAACGTATGAAATAGTAGGGAAGTCTTTCGGGGGAAATTAAACAATATCCCCAATATCCCTATAAGTGATCAAATTTAATAATATATTATTGATTTTTTTAGTTGTTTAATATTAAAAAAATATTTTTTTCATAATAATACAATTTTTTATTATAACATAATTTATTGTATATGAAGTAGTAGTAATTATATGTGTATTTATATATGTATGAAAAAATAACTTAAAAAAACTATTTAAATCTCCAAAATAAGAAAAGCCATCTTTTGTGTTGCACAACCTTTCTAATTGGTTTTGACATTTTTCTAAAAACCACAATTTTGAATAAAATCAATATCACTTAACATACTTTCATAATAATACAAATTAAGGTGAATTTTTAATTAAAAACATTCTTATTTGATCTTGTCAAGAATATTTCCATGCTAAAAACATATGTGTCTGTCACAGATGATACTATGTACACATATAAAGAAATAAATCTCGGAATCCTTAAATACTTTATTGGGTAAACGTTAAATCAAACGATGAACGCTGGTATTGGTACTGGTAAGTAAATTCAACTGATATAAAATTGAGATGAAAATAGAATATACATATGCTTAAACTCATACATTGGACATCAGTATAGCTCGGTGGTTGCTGAGAGGTTCCCGGGTTTAAGCTCTGTGTTGACCTCGATTGAGAAAAAATATTTGAAAGTATTTCTATAGAGCTGTATATTTGGATATTTATGTTTTTTTCCAAAAATGGATTTTCTTAAATTATTGTATATTATGACTAGAAATCTGAATAAACGTACACATATATGTATGTTCACATACATATATGTACATATGTATATACGTAAAAAAACATATGTTCAGAGTAAAAAAGCGTGCGGCAGTATAGCGCACAGCAGGTATGTCGAGAAGCATTTTATTGCGTTTTCCGGTTTGCAACGTCGACATTTCATCCATATCCTACAACCGGGGGATAAATTGCCGTTGTCGAATTTATTTTCCACGTTTTACTCCCTTTGTCATATGGCCACTTGGCACGCAATCAGAGTCGTACCTTGCGACCCGTCGATTTGGTTACAAATATTTAAAATTCCCAGCAAACGTTACAACAGACCATTTCTTTGAACGTATTCGGAAGTCAACAGCAAATCTATCAAACACGACTCGTTCAAAAGTGACCACATTGTTGGATTCATTGATTATTAAGATCCTATTTAGATTAAAAAACACTATAGCTAAGTGTTTAAATATATGTGGTACGTACTCAATAGACGTGCGTGCCGTGACGAATTAGATTTAATCCAGATTTAAAGAGCTAAACAGCTCTTCATATAAATCAAGGCTTTCAGCATTTTTCTTTGGGTACTTTTTATTTTTTTAAATCGAAATTATCTACTTAATTTGAAAAATGACATTTTTTTTAAATTACTGATTCCGTGCAAGTTAATGATCATTTTTATAAATACACGATAGTTTATTGAATCTTTTTGTGTGGTGAACATGAAAGGTATTTATTACATACGATAAATTGGTGTCTTCATTATACCAAAGGCTTTCATTCTGGCTCATTTGAACGAGGATAATCTATCCTAAGTCCAAGAACCCCAATTATACGCGTTACTAAGAAAAAGCCTGAAACAAAGTCAAAATTTTAAAATGTATGTCTTGAAATTAGCTTGATATTTGCCAAAATTTTTGAGGTAATCTGATAATTTTAAAATATACAAAATACTTGGCCACGACTACGTTTGTAATTGTGAATTTAGTATGGCCCGCATTTTAGGTTGGACACTTGTACACGCCAGTTGTAGTCATCTCGGGGACTCAGAAGGGAAATTGGACGATACAATCGAGTCGTTTGTTAATTAACAACGCGCTCGGTGTTCGTTAACAGTGTACGTCAATCGCAAAAATAAATGGCGGTCGTTTTAAGAAGAAAACATTATTACAAGCGCACACTGGAGTCATGATGCTTTATGTCCCGGCCGTAAAGGGAGCCTGCGAAAGCTCACTTAACATAAAGCTCAAAGCTTCCTCTTCCCCACTCTTAACCACCGCATCGTCATCCCCCTATATCTAAACGTTGTCAAGTCGTAAGCCGAAACGGTAAAAAGCACCTGCGAAAAATGGCAAGTCTCACGTGTGCGTATTACGTTTATAAAATATCGCAAAAATTGCGTGCAAAAAATGTCCTACGCGTACACGTTTCGTCAGTTTTCGAAATTGTTCCGTATGTGCGCGCCCACGTCTAATAAGCCGTAACAAACCCGACGAGATGGAGGTTTTACGCGAAACATACTAAAAGCGCAGGCAATCACCAGAAAGGTTTCCATTTACAGGGGTGGTGAATGTGTGGCTCGATTGCCAATATTAAAGTCTGTAAATTATCTGCCCGACAAAATTACCGACAATATAGGTAGTCATAACGACAGAATTGGTAAATGCTGGACCGGCATTTACCAATTAAACATTTTACTCGGCAAAAATAGATATTTCACGGATGATTATACGATTGCAAGACAGACAAAGTCATTGCAAGACAGAAATAGACTATGCACGGCAAACTGAAACGTCAAAAAATAAATTGCCAGTAAGAAATGTGAAATTTGCATGGTGAATCTTATAAAACAGCATTAAATAAAACTTTTTAATTGAAAATGGTATGTAAAAAAAAGTGATAAGTGTTCTAGTAAATTCTTAAGAGCTCGATAGAGTGTTCGCAAAGAACACGAACTGTCATTAGTTTTTAATGGAAGTGTTTACTTTCAGTGCTATTTTTGAACTTGCGAGTAAAATTATCGGACGCTTGATATTTTAATGTCTTGAATTTGTTTTTTTTTATTCGCTATTTGTCGGTCAAATAACTGATTATGTTGTGCAAAATACATAAGTTTTTCTAGCCTACTGAGAAGAATCCACCTTTTTATGAAAAATTAATCTGTTTTATATTTGTTGTACATATATACATAGCCTTATCATTGTAAAATTTTATAAATTTATTAATAAAAATATTTAGTTATTTTTAATTTAATGCGACAATCGCGTTTTATGAGTATCTAAATTTAGCTTTAACTGAAATAAAAATTTTCAGGTAAGAACGAAAACTGTTTTATCGACTGTAATGCTGTACTAGTTGCCTTGGTGCACACATTTTTACACTTGGTAAAAAGTGAATTTTCAAAATCCATGACGTGAAAAGATCACTTACCCAGAGTTATCGAACGCAATTGTAGCTGCTGCTTCTTCTTATTTCATCTCTGAAGAGACGTAAACGCGAATGTAAAATCAAATAATGAACTGCCCAATGTGGTTGCGTTGAAGAAAATTACAAATATATAATAAAATATTACGATAAAACAAAACTAATAAAGTAAAACCTTTACTTATATATTAGCCCTTTAATCTGATTAATTGGATAATGAAGAGTGTAACTTAAGTAATCTTAAATCAGGCTATTATAAATTAGATTAGCTTAGGTTTGGTTAAAAATTAATATGAATAATATTCTATTAGAAATCCCACTAATTAGTAATAATATCTATAACTTTTACAAATGTATATATATTGGTTTATTAACCCTTTGGCTGCTACGAGGTTTTTCAGTGTCCAAGCGAAAAAATGCTAACATTTGTAATTATTTTGAAAAAAAAAAAAAAAAATTTTTTTTACATACTTACTTCGCCGAACGCGCGTAATTTTTGTAATACTTTATATACATTTTTAAAAAGCAGTTTTGGACTCGTGCTCTCTCTTTCTGTCTTGCTTTTACATGCGTGCGTGCGAAAGAGATGCCTACATATATACACTAAATAAGTTTTGACGATTGTTTTCCGACGCTTTATTTTTTTCAATAATCTATTTTTAGACATCGATGTATCCTTACAACATGCGATACATTCGAAATAGGTAGCGGTCTTTCTCTCTTTCTTTCTTGGTTTTAATTGTGTACGTGTGAGCGAGACACACAAGGATGCGAAGTTACTAATAATCAAATAATTTTTCAACATGTATCATAAACATTTTGAATGCATTTCAGTTGCATTTGATTGATTGCACGAATTCGTGACGTCTCGTGACCTATATAATTGAAAGCGGATTTCTATTGTTTTTTGCCATTTATTTTAACTCTGCAAAATGATATCGGACAGTGAAAGTGACGAAAGCGAAATAATAGCTCCTCGCCGAGGAACTCGACAAATCAGCAGCTCTACTGATTCTGAAAATGAATTTATCGACAATAATCAATTCCCAAGTAATAACTCCTTATATGACTTTGATGGTGAACCCGAAATTGAAGAGCTTTTATTTAAAAAATTGATAAATATTTATAAAGCTTGATTGAAAAATAAATATAAATACGGATATAAAAAAAATGTTTTGTGCCACTGATGCGCTGGCGGCTCAAAGAAAGTATTGAAATACGACAATTAATGACGACAACAACGATCGTCGTAGCAATCTTCGCCGATTTCAAAACAACGATTTATCGTTGTTGTAGCAGTCAAAGGGTTAAGGAAAAACTGCATAAAATCTACATAATTACATATACAGACTCAAATAAACGGTTATTATTTAATAAAGAAAGTCATTTTTAATACGGTCTATATTTATTTGGTTACTAAGTTATATTATCGCTTACTGACTGCTTGACGATTGCGTGTTTAAAAACAATAAAACTATTTATTTATTGAAAAATCAACAGACAACAGATGTAGAAATGCATAAAAATAAAGAATAAATGTAACAAAATAAAATCCGAGGGCAATTAGAGATTTTTACAAATTACATAAAATGGTACATATAGATAAATAGATGAAAAAGAAAATAATAAAAACTAAAACATGACTAAATAGAACAGTGCATAACTAAACAAGGTGATAGAATATTGACTATTTAAACTGTTGCCTTTGAATACGCACAATAAACATTGTTTATATCGATTCATTTTAATAAAAATAGAAAAATATTCATGTCAGTAACTATGTAGTACCAAAGTGTAGTTTGAAACGATTACCGTCAATCGTTCAAATTTTCTCCAATATACAAAGACATACATACATTTTTTCTTAACCATGAAAACGGCATCAGTGAGAGAGTTTAAATCACTCAAATTTTCCTATGCCCACAAAACTTCATCTATTGTTACTACGTACATGTGTAGAAAAATTAAATATCTAAATTACCAAAACTATACATATGTATATGTATTGTGGTCGACCGAAGATATTCAAATCTGTGAATTTAAATGAAAATAAACATAAAATATTTAGCATCTAATATAAAAAACGATACGAATATCCGTCTGCCATCATCTGACACGACCTTTCAAGTGAGAAGAAGCGAGAATAATCTTCCATCACGCATCACCCAATCTACACAATGAAGGTTTGAATGCTCGAGCAAGCTTCCGCAATTTCATGAAAGTGACGTTGGACGAAATAGATATGCACGCCATTTGTTATACACACCTAAAAGAGATACCACCTAGAAACACTGCCTTGATTTTGATGTGGAAATTATGCACTTTCAGCGGCCCGTTGCACGCCGCTGCAATTTCCTGCAAATGCACTTTACGCGCGCGCTAGTTCAAAACGGCCGTTTGTTTCCTACGTCGTCGCTTAAATCAAACGAGATCGCGAATGCAAACAATGGCGAATAGTTGCACAATCTCCGGCATACAATATAGCCTTTAGAAATGTATGTTTCCATTAAAAGCTACCTAATATTATAATACATGTATATGTACCTATAAACATGTTAATTAGACTGAAGTTTCCATAAATGATGACTCAAGTATCGCATTATTGTATTCTTTCAGAAAGAGCGATGAAATCTCACGTGCGTCGAGATTCCAAACCACCCAGCAGCACTGAATCAAATTACTACGTCACCGAGGATAATTACTATATATATCGTGGTACGACAATGCTGCCCAGGTATCTCCAATTAGGTAATCACACCGTGGATGTGAACACGTTGTTCAAGGTGCCTCAGAGTGATGATTTGCCTCAGAGGTCCACTCACGAGGATCGAAGACGGATTTCTATAACAGGAGTTAGCGAAGGACCTAGATTGGAGGACTTTGAGGAGACTGTAGTACCAGAACAAAAGCAGAACGTTAAACATACGGGTAGTGGGACCGGTCAGTTTCCTTGGATGAGACCGAGGACTCAGCACGAGCATGATAGGCGACATGGACCACACTTTGAGGATGAGTCGTCGGATAATTCATCGGTGACGGTGCAGTTGGGTCATACGACGCATCTCGATTGTAGAGTCAGTTTCCTCCGGGACAAAACGGTTAGTCGCATGTATTTGTTAAATTAATTTATATGTATTATATATCATAGCAGTTTTACAGCGTTAGTGATAAATGTTTGTTTGCTAACTATTTATTTTATTTTCTCATGCACTTGATCTACATAGTTAAGAATAAACTTATAACTATCTCATATAACAATCGTCAGAGAACACTTTTTTCCAGTTGAGAGCTGTTCTACCCATAAACTATTATATTTCGCAGTTTGTTCGCGTTGTACTTATATGGTCGTTATTAAACTTTTGAAGTCTGTTTAGACATTGGTAGATGTATAGTAAACTTAATATGAATAATAGAAATTTCAATCTATGGCATTTTTTTTAAATTCTTTCTGGTGATGTTTCTTATCTTCATAAATAGTTTATTTTTTATTATTTTTACTATTTTTACTAATTCAAACAAGTGATTAAGTTTCGAAATAAAATCTAAATTATACAAAAATATTAAAAATTAAATTGTGATTAAATTGTGTTTGTGTAAATTAAATTAATATACATATGTATATTAAAAGATACAATAAAATACGGAGAATAAAAATCACTCAATGAATATAAAAATTACAAAACCACCAATTTATATCTGATGATGGTCAGATTTGATGTATTCAATGTACACGTTTAAGGAAATTATAAACAAGACATATGTATTATGTACTTATGTATATGCAAAATATATAAGATATACATACCTACTCTAAATCTGCATACACGCACATTTTCTATAGAATGTATATTTCTTGAATTGTTATACATTAGTTTATATGTATATTAGGGTTGCCAACTGGGAAGTAAAAAAAAGAGGACATTTTTCAAAAATATTTAATTTTATTAAAAGATCGTAATAAGCCTAGACATTAAAAACCATGTAGTTCAAAATTTAGCACAAGTTCGTTTAGAACAGCAATCGCCAACCTTTCGAACCTCACGGACTACTTAATTCAAAATTGCAAATCCCACGGATGAATTTTTAAAAAAGGTATAAAGTACAGTTGTAAAAAAATGATTAAAAAACTTCAATTTTAATTATATGAAATTAACTTAGTGGCATTTCATCAATAGTGTGGGCTCTGGCGTAAAGTTTGAAATTTGTGTCAACTAATTCACTTTCAGTTAACCATTAGAAAAATATTATGAACCGTTTTTTTTTTACAAAATAGTTTTAAGTGAATTATATGTACATAAATTAATATTAAACACATTAAAATCTGATCTATTTAACTAAGGTTAGATCAGATTATAATTTTTCAATTTTTCTTATATGATGTCTTTAATTGATATTTAAAAAACGCGGTCTTGCATTTTCAATTTCCTAGAACTTTGCAATTCGAACGCTCCAAATTAAATACTATAAATGCTTATTTTACTATAAAAAATAGTGAATGCTTATTTAATCATTACAAAATATTATAAAAAATAGTGAATGCTTATTTAATCATTACAAAATATTATAAAAAATAGTGAATGCTTATTTAATCATTACAAAAAAGTCGGCTAAATCAAAAAAGAGAACATATTGAGCATATTTGACAACAAAAAGAAAATAAAAGAATTTTATCTAAAGAAAGGGACATGTTGGTAGCACTATTTGTATATTTACATAAAAATTATATTAAATTCAATGAATGATATACGAGTACATACATATATACCATAGAAATGGTAACTCTTATATTGTAAATGGGTCACAAATATTTATTCATATATACATACATATGTACATTTTATATACGTATCTACATACTGTCTACGAGAATTTAAATTTTGCATAATTTATTTTATGCACAAAACTAACACATTGAACATTCAAGTTGAATCACAAAATGCCACTGAATTTGATATTTATAATATAAATTCCAGAGAGAAGTACATTTTTTGGAAACGTTGGCTATTCATCCATCCGTAGGAAAAAATCATCGAAATATTCTATTAAAACAAAACGACGAAAGAGGAAAAATTATGCGTGCGCATATTCCGCAGCAGCATTCGTTCGAACCGATAATAATAACTAATGACGGTGATATTTCACTAGTGCTGCGCACATGCGAAAAGAAAATCGGAGAGCGGGCGAAAAGCGAGACCGGAAAACGGTTTTGATTTTTCCACCGACGAATCGCTAATGGTCGCGGCGGAAACCGACGATTTCCAAAACCGCTTGTGCGTTTTAAAAAGTGATCGTTCAAAAGAATTTATTCACAAACGCGTATAATTTGATAAACGACGCTGAAGCGTTAACAGCCATTTATCAACGAGAAATCTGCACCAAACTTACGAACGCACTATACAGCGTTCATTAAATTAAAACGGGCCTATTTTATGAATATTTGATTCCCTTTTTTACATAACCTTGTTATGGTTTTTAAAAATAACAAATACTAAGCGCACATGTAGGTAATTAAATTTAGAAAAAAAAGCGGCCAAAAGCATTACTATCAATAACAAACTAATAAATTAAATTTGTGAGTCTAATTATTATTTTTCTTATGTATCTGTTTTATTTATTCCATTTGGAATATTAAAATTTTGGAATATTATTTATTCCATTTGGAATATTTATTTTATCTGAACTGTCAAAGTAATTGATACAACGCGTTTAAGCTTCGTTGTATTGTTGATATTAGACCATTTGTCACTTTGGAAACCTATTAACAAAAAGCAAAAGGAATAAAAATAAAAGATTAATGGAAATTCGAATTTATATGTACCTACATACATTCACACTAGGTTGTGGTATATATTTTTCAAAAGCTAACATGATATAGTATTTAGTTCAGATGTATATGTACATACATATGTATGTATAGTACATAAATATACATACTAATAATTTTCAATTTAAACGACACATAGACAATATTTGTTTGCGAGCCACAAAAATGCTGGGATTCTTACTAAGAGTTAGCAAACCTTTCCAGAGTACGTTGGTGCTTAAAATTCTTTATGAATCTTTAGTACGTAGTATTCTAGAATTTTCTTCTATTATATGGAATCCTACCCATATAACTCATTCATTGAAGATTGAGAGAATCCAAAAACGGTTTCTCAGATATCTTTATTTGAAACAGTATGGTTATTATCCTTGGCTATATCCTAGTGCATTCCTATTAGGGGCGTTAGGTTTCAACTCATTGGAGTCTCGTCGGAATATGTTACTGGGAAGGCACTTTTTTAAGCTGTTGAATGGGATAATTCACAATCCTCAGGTTCTAAATGAATTTAGGTTTAATGCACCTAGCAAATTCAGGGACTTGAGATATCGTGATTTGTTTGTTCCTCCTGTGGCTCGCACAAATATGTTGACAACGGCTCCTATATCTAGGGCTATATATCTGCTCAACCGGATTTCTGGTGAAATTGACCTCTTCAATATAAAATATACTAATCTGGTTGAGTGGTTGTTGAGGAATGCCAGTGGTTGATTTTGCCTATTAAATATGAATGATTGTTATTACTTTATCTATGTTTTTTTTTTTTTATGATTTTATGATTTTAATGATGTTGTGTCAATATTGTTATTTTTATAAGTTATTATTACTGTTATGATGTTATTTTTACTGAATGACCGGCCACAGTGACGCGTTGGAGATCTCTGTAATGTCACTTTGGCTAATATGTTAAATAAATAAATAAATACTATCGGAGCTTTACAACACGTTTCCAAGTACCACAGGTAAAACATTACCTTATAGGTAAATTACGACACACCAAAGTAGAGACGAAAGGTGAATCGATTTCACTAAAGACCTTAAGGATAATTAAGCGAAAAGTTTCGCAATTCAAACACAGTTTAAGGTGGCACAATTTGTGTAATAAAACGAGTTAATTAATAGTTTTAATAGTCGACTTTGGCTGATTATGATTAGAGGCAGGTAAACACCCACCGGAAGTAGACGTCATTGTCACGGAAGCAATGTGTCGTTTCGTGTTATGCTGTTGTTGCACGATTTTAACCCTTTCGGCGGAATTATAAGACTCGAATTAGCGTTACGCTTTTTACGTATAATAAAATTATAAATAATAATTTTTCTCGTAGTAGGCAGTCGAATATATATTATATTTATGGTAACGTGTAATTTATTATGCGCCTATTTTGGGGCGGTTTGATTGGAAATAAAACAAGCGATAAAATCAAAAATAGACATGTATATATGCTATGCTAATCGATATTATGAAAATTACTCGTGTTATACACGGTTATTTATAAAATTGGGATAGATTTGCGTAATCTGTTACACAATGTATGTACATTTACATATGTTGTGCTTTATTACGCATAGTCACACGATGACTTTACTAGTTGAAATATTATGTTAAATCTATTGTAATAATTACACATAAAAATAACTTTATTAGAATAGTTAAAAATAATGCGATTAATTTAATGCTCAAGCAGTTAAATGTCGTGATATAGATGAAAAGTTTTTAAGCTGGAAATATTCAATTTTATATAAGACATTCAGTTTATTTTTAAACGAATATACATATATGTATGTATGTATGTATACGAATATTGTATATTAGAATGAAATCATTAGAACGTTCGAACTACAAATATTAGAATTAGGAAGGTGAAAGTTCTAAATTTGATCTCTAGATTGCTCCAGAATGGTATTACCTGTATGTACACGGTTGACAGACTATTGGCCAAATGGACACTTGGCCGATAGACACTACGCGATGAGCATTTGGGCGAATGAAATTTTTAATTTAAATGATACGTCGAAGTAATTTCTTAATAATGTATCTATTATTACTGCATTTTGAGTAATTTTCATGCACAAACATTAATTTTTATCGTTTAATATAAAAAAAATATAATATTTTTAAAATGATTTTTAAGGCACTCAATGATCTGGCAGCAGTGCGAAGCTTTTTGTATTATTTTTGATGAGCTTATTATGATATGGAACGTCTTTTTTTAACTAAAGTTGTGTCCAAATTCCAAAATTTGCTGTCTTCGATGTGCCCTAGCCGAGTGCTACTCAAACTTTTTCATGTTGCGGACCGGTAAATACCGCTTGGTATTCACAGACTAGCTTCATTTTTTTCGAATGTGATGGAAAGCTCCCCCCCCCCCCACATTTTAACATATAATGATATTCATCATCATCATCATCTATAGCAACATGAATCATCTATAGCCATTCACCATCCACTGCTGGATGAAGGGATCTCCGAAACGCCTCCACTCCTATGCGCAACTCTCATCCATCTCACCCCACACATTTTCCTAATTTCGTTTACCAAATCTTATCTATCTTATCTTCCCTGAAGTAATGAAATAGTTATGAACAAAATCCCACAACTGAAATTATTGGAATAGAACTGTTGTATTATTTAAAATCTAAATTATATGACTCTCCCTAAACTAGCGGTCAAAAGTGTGATCTCATAGCCATTATTGAATTTTGTACAATTTTTATTTTTAAAATGCATTTTATTAAAATACATAAAATAATAATCTGCAACGATATTTTCTTTTTATTTTATTTATCCCTTTTATCATCAGCAGCATCATTCACAACTATTCGCCTTCTACTGCTGATTAGAAATAAATTAAAGCAATTAAAAATTTCCGTCCGTCGGCCAAGTGTCAATTTGGCGAAAAGTCCGAGCATGACAAACACATACGAGTATAATATATTATGGACGTAGCTAAGTGTCAAGCGGAACGAATAAATTTTGATTAAATAATATCTAACATATTGAAAATAATTACAGGAATAAACTTGTTATGGTATAGTTGATTAATGTTAAAATTTAATTTTAGGTATCATGGCTCAGAAGGCGACCCGGTGAGGCACCACGTCTATTGACTGTAGGGGCCCACACATATACTGGGGACCCCAGATATACAGTGCAGTTCCGGTACCCTGGAAACTGGCGATTGCAGCTCACAAATGCCAATAAATCGGACGAAGGACTTTACGAGTGTCAACTGTCAACACATCCACCGAGCGTCATCAGAGTCTACCTGTCGGTCAACGGTAACATGCATACAATTAATATATGTACTTAAAATATAGCGCATTATACGAAATGTCATCTAAATCAAAAAGCTTTCGCTAAAGTATTACTAAATTCATAAAAATTCCTTGCTCGAAGGGCATGCGGAAAAGTCGATTTTCATAAGTGCCCGTATTTCTGCCGCACATATGTATAATATTTGCGAAAATATGTTACAGTTGTATGTTTGCGGTAAAAATTATTTAAATTGTTCGGCAATGTGAGTTTGTTGAGAATTCTTCTTATCTGGACCGTAATAGTTACTACTAGCCATATAATGCGTGTCATAAAAATAAACCGGCGAAAGTTGGAATGTGAACTTTGCAAAGCAAACCAAAACTAAACTATTTCTAATCACGCAGGGTAAACGAATCCCGTATTATGTATCTACGACTGTATTATATTACATTCACATTTTATTTTCCGCCATTCTTAAATTCATTCAAACAATTCATAACAAATTTCAAATATCAATTTGAGGTAGAATTGTTGAATATTAAACCGTAAATGTTTTGCAAATTTAAAAAAATGGATGCGTTTAGTATTAACGTCCTGCAAAATGTGCCGAAAAGTTTTATGCTATCGTAAATAAAATTTATATTTTTTGTGATTGTAAGTTTTATATATTTTCATACCAGTTTTTACACTGACTGTTTTCATTCGTGACTATAAGTACATTTTTTTGCCAGTCGCATGTTTATACCAAATTATGTTTTTTTTTAGGTTTTCTCATTGTATTAGCTGTTATAATATATATGTTTTTATTTGAAAACTCGTGCACGAATATTTAAAAAAGAAAAAGAAACATTTGAAATTTGACGATGATAAAAATGTGATTATGATCCATTGAATGGAATAAAGATAGATAGATATGTACAAGAAGCCCATTCATCGATAAAATACAGAAAACAGTATCAAACACTTTTGAAAAGAAAAATATTTCAAATTAAAGTAAATAACCATCTAAGATAAAATTTATTTTCGACATAAACAGGTGTCACAAAGAAAATTCTTATATCTTCAATACAGAAACCACTTTAAGTGCATTTCAGCAACATCTCCCGTAGGCTGTAAATTTTCCCATTTTTTCAATAAAAATTCTCATTTCCATTAATCTACCTACAAATTTATGTACATACAAGGCCGACGAGAGGGAGGGGGGGGGGGAGGAGCCGGGGTAAAGTTCCAGGGGCCGGACTACTATCGGGACTTCCAACTTACCGATATTGATATTTTTATATTATTCTACATAAAAGTACATGTCTTTATTTATTGCTAAATATTTATTATTTTTCGATCCACATGTTTTTTGTGTCCATGTGAAATCAAACCTGTTATATCGTACGTTCTTATTCAATTATTTTTAAAAAATAACAACCAACATATAGATGTTTTTGTTCTGACAGATTTTTCGCATATTAAAAATATATCTATAAGATATATTTTTGGTAAAATATATCAAAAATTTAAATTTAATTATTTAAACTTGGATCGAATGTTATCCAATCAATAGTAACTCAATGAAAATCATGGTGTTTGAATTATTATACATATACATATATGTATATGTATGTACAAATGTATATAAAATAAATTAAATCCAGTATTTTATTAATTTAATATTATATTTATAAATTAATATTTTTATATGGAGAAAATACTTTTATACGTACATACATACATATATATAATTCTATATGAGAAAAATATTTTTTATATAAATTAGTCGTTTTGATCATCTTTACATCAACAAATTTACGTACATACAAACATATACATATGTATGTATATATTTTACTATAAAGGAATTCCATTGCATCAATCAAACGTCTGCCGTTTTTACATACCTCTTATACATTTTTTCAAATGGAAATTGCTGACAGGAGTAACTTTTTGACATCCACAGATTCATGAATATTTTTGTATACTGCTCTTTTGTTCGTATGTATGTATGTATGTACACATATGTACATACATATGAACATATGAAAAGGTTCTAGTTAACAGTTAAAACAGGTGCAGTTAGAAGCCTTTCAAAATAAGGTAACGATATGTATATTCAAGAAGCTTTGAAAATGCTGTTCTATACGAAGATTTTTAGCTACGTGCTTTATTTTGATATTCCAATGCATTTAAATTTTAAATAAATGTTTACCATTACAAATGACAACAAACTATTGTTACACAACGTACACACATATGTACGTATATAAACATAGGAGTTTAACAATGTCTCGTACAAAAGATCACTTGTTATACGAGTAGGGGTCGACGTTGAAAGTACGCAGCTTTGTGTCGACCAATATTTCACATACGACTTCGTTGAAGGGCAAAAAATAAAACCACCGACAATTTATTATTACTCGTGTCTCCGCTTTCGGAGCGCACAGAATAAATAATGATGGGCGTTTATAAATAGAAATAATAAAATAATTATCGAAATAATGGTACGAATCGTAATGTAAATTATCGCATTTATAATAATATAATGATACGCGGAAAAATTTGGCCGTTATTACTGGGTAATATTTTTTTCAGACATGCCATTTGGCGATAATTTGGAAAATTGTTTGGGTGCTTTCGTTTTTTTTTCTCCGACTGTGAAAAATATATCGAAATTTTCTCGGTGATTTTTCACTGCGCTACTCACTACCCTTAAATTTGTAGAGAATCAATTCGGAAGAAAGTTTAGAAAAGAAAATATAAAAATATACGTGAGTTATGAGCGCTTCAACACAAATTTATGTTTTTCGCTAACTAGGAATGGGGTGAAAGATTTAATTATGATAAATATAATTGCATTTTGTTTTCAAGTTAAAGCGCACGCTTTCTGTCGACAAGGTCGATATTCTAACGACTAGATAGTTTTTCGAATTTTGCTAGTCGCATTTCTTCCATTAATACCATTAAAAAAAAAGCTGAAAAAGTACATAGCCTATATTTCTTGAATTTACTAAAAAGTGTGTGCTTCCCTTCGATTTAAATGAAATATAAATGTACTTTACTTAGTTAATGAAATACTTGTGTGAGGTCATGGTTTCAAAATAAATTAAATCGGCTCAAAAGGTCAAATTAGATTAGGTTAGGTTAAGTGAAGCGTGTCGAATCACGACCTTTATATTATAGGAAATATTATATATTACTACAAACATACACTACGGAAACCGCACACGGTTCATGAGCTTCACACAATGCAGATGCAATATTAAGTTTCAGCTTTGTCTCCTGCACCAGTATTGAAATAGAATTCCTCAGAACTTTCATGTTAAATGCTTGACTTAAAGAATGATTTGTATGTATGTATGCACATATGCACGATATTGAAATTCTCAAATAAGATTGCAGCTTGCGACGAAAAGCTGCATCTTCGAATAAAAGCAAAATTGCTTTCGGTGGAAAGCCTTGAGTACCTTCCAATATCAGTACAGATCACTGAAAGATCGCCCGCTTCTTTCCGGTACGCCTTTGAGCTAATAACAGCTCAGCTGGAAGATCAGACCCACAGAAACTACGCGCAAAGGGATCTTATACGTATACAAGAACATTCATACCATTATCGACAAACTATGTCAATATATGCTGTTACAGTAAAATATGTATAGTAAGAATCAATACATAGAAATTCATACTTGTCAAAGGAAGCACCAACTGAAGCATCAACTGAACTCAACGAATAATCTCCACAGAGATAACTCTTGAAATAAATATGTACATGTACAATGTATATATACATATGTATGTACATATATATATATATATATATATATATATATATATATATATATATATATATATATATATATATATATATATATATATAATTTGCACTGTCATAAAGCATGTTCTCAAAATTCAAAAACTTTGTGCAAAAAAATTTGTATTTAAATTACAGTTTGAAATTAGGATTGAGCTCATTTGGGTATATATGTATGTAGTGTTTAAATACAAATTCCATTTTAAATGAAGAAGAAAATTAATCAACGTCTACGGATGGATGTGAAGCTTGGGCATTGAATGCCCAAATTTTGCATAAATATGGAACGTTGTATGCGTGGTGTGACAAAGATAAGTAGTGGAAGTAGTACATAGTTAGAATAATATAATTGAATAGATTGAAATGCCAACGGGTGGGTAATGTGTTTAGAAGATTGAACGAAAGGTGAATAAGAAAAGCACTAGAATGGTACCCGAGAGAGTGTAAAAGGAATAAACGGCTTAAACACTACAATATTGGTCACAAGTGAGATGGGTATACAAAATAAAGAAAACGTGTGAATTTAGAACAATGAGTGTTTCTCAGAAGAGTGTGTTTGAAAAGCATTCATGCGGGTCGTTTGTACATATTATTTTTATAATAATAGCGAGTTAAGGTCTGACCGCACTATACGGCCGTCGACTGCTGCACCACGATACAACACGGCAAAGTTGATACAAAAGGCAACTCTGTCGCGTGACGCGTAGTGCGTTATATCTCATACAATTTCATACAAACAATATTTGGCCGCACGCTGCCGTTCGTGTCGCAGACGCATAGTGCGGTCAGCCCTTTATAGTTATTATAATCATAATTCTATATAATGTTTGTATTGAATGGCTTCTATATAATGTTTGTATTGAATGGCTTCTATATAATGTTTGTAATTACAGCTCCTGAGGTAACAATAGTAGATGAAGCAGGTCGTCCCCTGCGCGAGCAGTATTACGAAGCCGAGTCAACCCTTTCGCTGCGATGCACGGTTCGAGGCGAAGGAGCCGGGCCGCCTATATGGTGGCTTCATGGACTTCGCCCCTTGCACATGGACACCAGGAGGGGTGGAGTCTCAGTGCGTACCGAGAGACTTCCTGGGGGAGGAGGCGCCGACAGCCATCTTCGTCTGAGCAAATTGACCCCGACTGATGCTGGAAACTATACCTGTGTACTACCGCATAGACACACGTATACAGTGCTGGTGCATGTACTCAATGGTAATTATCGTTAGACTGTAAGTTGTATGATATTGACATTTCATTGAAAATCATGACGACAAAATAAAAATTGCGCGAATATTTCGAGTTGTAAGAAAATGAAGGTAAATTTTTTTTGTACATTTATAAATATAAATATGTTCGGTGTGTTTTTGGCCGGTTGTTTTTCTCTATAATAAGGTAAGAATTTAAAATTTAATCGATCTAAATATTTACCTCTGGGTTATCTTTGTATTTTTTAAAGCTATTTATGGCATGCTACGTAAAAAGGTATGTTAATGCTGTCAGTAAAGAGAAAAACCATTTATTTTGACAAGAAATTGAAATTTTAGACCGTATTCAAAGAGATAAAAGAATTTTATTCATTGGGAAGACTTTTCGAATAAACTTATTTAGCATACGTAAGGTAAGCCTTATTTTTGAATTTTAACTTAAGCCATTGCCGTCTAAGTAGTAGTTCTTTAATTTGTATGCGTTTTTACGTTATTTAAATAATGTTAGAAGTTATTTTTATGAACATGGAGCTATAAATAGTGTAGTTCATAAGCATCTGTCGTCTTTTCAGAATAATATATCTGCATTTTATCGCATAAAAAATCCATTTTCAAACTTTTTGTATGGAAAAATCCAAGTTTTCCACGAAATTTTCTTTCCGATTAAGCGCCGAGAGCTGACATTACCTCGAAACTTTTAAACGTTTCAAGCTTGTACGATTTTTATAATTTCAGCGTTTAAGTTGAAAGTACACACAAGTTCATCATAATAAATTGATCAATCTTTTAGCATCGATTATGAAGTTGAAAATATTGTGCAGAGCATTAATTAGAGCGAGCACATAACGACCTACGTTTGGTGTGCCGATTAGCGCGATAACGAGCCAACTCTGCGCTGATATTCAACGGTGGAAAATTTACTCATTATTATACGAGTATAACTAGTCTACTTTGACTGCCATGGAAACAATTAGCAACCGGGGTCGGTGTGCGAAATGCTTTGAGAAAATTTTCAAATCGTGTTCTGTTTTGGTGTACAGTCGTAATTAATTTAGTCCAGTCCGGCCCTGACTACACTTCTGTTCTGCAAACTAGTTTTAATTGGCGCCCAGCGTTCAATTTCACTTAACGATATCGTTTCGCGCAAAATTAACTGCGGTCTGAATTATTTCACTCGGCTCGTTTTGGCGCCGGTTTCACCATAACTAATTGGCGTCGTAGTAGAGGCCTTTCGAAGAATTTATTTTATATTACAAATTTCTGGTTTCAATTTAAAATTGATTGATTGATTTGATTGCATCCGTTGTGTAAGAAACTAAAATTCCGTTTCATTTGTTGATAATCTTTTGATAATACAAGTCGAAAATATGAATCATTATAATATTGTATCACTATTGCTTTTTTTATTTAAATGATTTTGGTTTGATTATAATCAGTATGAAATCAACTATTTATTGATTGAAAAAGTAATAAAACCCGTTATTAAAATTTAAATCCAGGATATAATACAGAGTTAATAACCACGAAATGACCATTTGATTCGAAATTATTTACCAATTGATCTCCCTAATTCAATTTTTTTGCAAATCCGATTATCATAGTCGACATGATCGGCTTTCACATATAAAATTTATTAATTTTTGTCGATGTTGATTACGATTGAATCATTAAATTTATACCACATTTGCATACTAACGTGTCACGATAGCTGTCAGCAGCGAAATAATTGTTTAACGTGAATTTAGAATTTGACTAAACATTCATTTTAATAGTATATTTATTTATTATTATTATTAATACATAAAAATAATTACAATTATTGACCACTATTACCTGGCAGGTTACAGGCGAACGTATATACATATATGTATGTACATGTGAAACAACAAATGATAGACGTATTATTGTAAAAAAATAAATTAGCATTCATTCATCTCATTCAAACAAATTCGTGTTAAATCTCACGTAGCTGGCCAATTCATAGTACGCCGAAAAAAAAAAGTCGTTGAGGAACCAGAGCCTGAGTCAAGAGACGAGTTGGTGAAAGCAGACGTTCTCGTCAAAATAGGTTGGAAAAGATGACGCATAGCTGTATCTACCATATTCAGGAGACCAAAATTTAAGCTCCGTTAGATTCAATGTATGGTTTAATGAACGTCATATATGTACATACATGCAAATATATATAAATATCATAAAAAAACCATAAAAAATGAATTCCATTTAAATCCATCGGGAAATTGAAAGCATCTACTTGTTTCAGAAGAAAGCCTAGCTGAACTGCAGCAGGGCTCGAGTACCTGCGGTCCCCCTACTTTTACCGGATTGGCCCTAGCCGTACTGTTCGCTCTCCTAGCCTGCAGCTGAGGACATTTGGACGACCATTCGAATTAGATAAATCAATTTAAAATATGTTATACATTATGTAATATCATCAACGTGTTAAGCATAATAAAAAAGTGTAACTATAGTTTTTAATACGTACATATATAAACGATAATGAACTGATTTAATTTTTACGCCAAGTGTACGTGAATGTTGTATATAACCAGGAGTGATGTTAAAAGTATTGTCATTTTTATTTTGTCATGTTTCAAATACGTCGAAATTCGGAATTTGATATTTGCACTGACGTAACTATGTATGTACATACTATGAGTTTCGTACATACAGCTATGAGTTTATTAGTATGATTTTTCAGTTTTTGAACAATATTAGTAGCTGTTTAGTATTAATTTGACTTCAGAAATAAGCTCTTCGAGTGATTATAATCTTCTTAGTTACGTCACTGAAAACGTGCCTTCAATACACGGTACATACAGGGTTGAATGTTTTACAGGTGAAAAATGTACATTCGGGAGGATTTGTTCCGGATTTCGGCGTATTTCAAGCATAGTGGTGTATTTGTCGATTGATAAAGAATTAATGAATAAAAAATCGTTAAAATAAAATATGTTTTCATTTGATTTTAATTTTCATATTTCATATAAAAAAAAAGGTTGTTTTTGAGTATTTTCAGGTTATCTTTCAATTTCATTAAAAAACGGTGACAGTTAAATGAATACATTGCTTGAATATGTAAAGTAACCAAGTTTGTAGTTAGAAATCTAGTACGAACTGTGTATAAAGTATACATACAATGCAAAAGTTAATAAAGCAAAACTTTCGAGCTTTGGGTTTGTTCATTCTTTTTAAAGAACTTTGAGAGAAAAATGCAGTACAAATATAAGTTGAGAGAATTTTTTTGCAAACAAATTGATGACAAATTTTAAATCAATACATTATTTAAGCAATAATGTATGTAAAAACCGAATTATCTACTGCGATAGTTTTACTTGTGGACAGAAATGGTAATATCAAAAATTAAAGACGCGTTAAATAGAAAAATGAATATTGATTATCGGAAAGACTGACTAATCATATAAATATATTCGTACTTATGGGAAATAGTGTGTTTATATTCTTGTATATACGATTTTACCATTTTTTTTATTACTGAAAAGATGCGTATAATAAATACGACGTTATTCTTTTGGGCTCCTTTTGCTTTCTTTTGTCGCAACATATAACGGTTATTTTTATTAATTTTTTTCTTCAATAAACGTCCACTGATACTGTCTGTTCTTATGGTGGTTTTGTTGGCTTATCGCCGGAACTCCCTGGGATTTAAAGACCAATATGGAGGAGGAGAATCGTGAGCCGGGATTAAACGATCCTGAACACCATAACCCGGTAATCCCACCCCCTACCATTCCTGCGACCTATTGAGCTGTCACGATAGTAATCTTACCCCTCTCATCCTAACATATTAATGAGCGATGAGTCAAAATTGCAACATTGAGCTTTTCCGTACTCGTAAAAATAATAAAGACCAACATGCGAATAAAGTGCATACATATTACATATTACATTTTCACTACGAATGCTGTCTGCTAGTTCTAGTATGTATTTGTATGAGAATGAAAAAATGCAAGAAGATTAAGAGTACGTAAAATTCGTTAAAATAAAGAAGGAGCGTAATATGTACTTTCTGCAAAATGTGTAATACAGTAAGCTTAAAATAAGGATTGGTTTTTGGTATTCATAGATGTATATATGAATGAAATTCTATGCTATTTCGTATAAAGTATTATAATAAGTATATTAAAGGCAGATTAAGTTACGAAATGCACTTCAGTTTTATATCCATTATCCTTGCCTTGTGAAAAACCCTTTTTCGACACTAATAGCCGGTAGGAATGAGTTTTTTCACTTTTATACGTATATTCACGCGACGTTAGCAAACAAAACCGAAAAGCTTCGGTCTCAAAGTCCGGATGCGGAAAGAGGCTTTTCACCAACTACACAAATCTAGCGTCGAGTCGCATCCGTGAACGGGCCATTTATTCTTTAGCGCCGGCCCTGTGGAAACGCTGAATTTTTTTCAAGGGAAAGACAATAGTCGAAATGATAAAAAAGAACCCCGCGAATAATTTATCGCTTCGGACGTCGGAGAATTTTCCACGGCTCCGGGGACGCGGCAGGGAGCTATGACAAAATGGTTTGGCAAAAATCGACCATGGAATTTGGTATGCGAGCAGAAAGGACGCTAGCTTCGTAAATATTGGCGTCAGATCGAACGGTAAATATTGGAATAAACTTGATTTCCAAATCCTCGATTGCGTATGACCAAGAGTGTACCCGTTCATGCTTATAAAGGATATCCGAGGAATGGAAAAAATATTACCGCCCCTCGGGCAAACTGAATGGCTTTATCTGCAAACAACAGGATATAACATAATAATCTATAACATTTCATCAATATAATTTTAGCATCGAGATCGTGAAAAGAGAAAATAAAAACTTCAATCACAATTATTTTTTGTATGATTGAATATAATTAGCAATTAAGCTATGTATGTATATCTTACATAAATAAATAATAATTAACCATAACACATAAACCACAATCGTTACCAAATTAATATTATAAATAAAAAACATCACATATACAAATCATATATGTATGTACATATGTACTGTATGAACAAATTAAAATGAATTTGTGTTGAGCGAACATTGAAAAATTTGTATTCAAATCATCGTCATTGCGCCGAGATTAAACCTTCGTCAAATGAAACTTTTTGAATGCCTTTACATACATATTCACCCATCTATGTACCTATGCATAAAAACATACATACGTACATACATATACACATATAATAGTAAAAGGTTAGCATATAGGAGAGGGACGCAAGAGGGGAGAACAGGTAATTACGCAAAACCGATTTACCCGATAAGGAGATACCGGGGATGGGATCGTTAATTGCTCTCGTCTGGGGACAGCGAGGCATGACCGGATGACGTGTATTAAATTATTAAAACCACCCCTTCCGTCCGTCCCTTGTTTGGATTCAGTACGGTGAGATAATTGGGATGAGAATGGGAGGGGGATGAGGCTGCTAATTGAGCGCATGTGGCCAATTCGCAACCCTTCACCCGGAAGTAAACTTACATTTTGGTCCACGTAGAACGATTAAAAAGTTATGAAGCCAAACCGATACTGAAGGTTAATTGGGCAATGATATAATTTATGACTAATAAAGACATGATTTTAGCGATTATTTCATACTAGTGGTTTTACCCGGCTTCGCTCGGTATTTGTAATATAAACCGCTTAAACATGACTAATCTAATAGTAAACATTTTATTAAATTTTTTTGAATAGTTTTATTTTATATAAATTTATTTGAATACTCATTTTTTATTTTTATTAAATTGACTGTCACGAACAAACAAACATATATACTGTCTCTTTCGAAATTACATATATACCAGAATCCGGCGCCTGCACCCCCGGAGCCTTCGCCCCCAGAGACTTCGCGCTCGGTGGCTGTGCCCCCGGAGCCATCGCCCCTGGTGGTGCCTGCGCCCTCGGCGCCTTCGCCCCCGGGGACTTCAAATCCTTTGAATCGAAAAAAATCGAATCGGCGCCTATAAATCGAAAAAAAAATCGAATTTGTCGTCTACGAACCAACGAACGGAGATTACATACATACATATATGCATACATACATGCATATATGCAAAGTCTCTTTCCAAATTATATATTAGATATATGGATTGCAGCAAGGTACAAAATTTAAGTTAAAAAAAACTGACATTGCAGATTAGTATCATATTTTCAACACGATTTCTTAAAATTAAGTTTGTATAATGTACTCAACACTATTTGTCATATTACTCTATAATAATATTATATGTATGTACATACATACATATGTATGTATATTTATAGAAAAATTTACATAAATTCAATATTAACAAGAGTTTTCTAATATTTGAAATACATATGTACATACATACATATACATATGTATGTACATATTTTTTTGATTATTACTTTTTTTATCATTTGTCCTCAAAGCTTTTGAAATTGATTGAAAAATTCAGGCGTATAAACGTACAAATGCTGAATAAAATAACAAAAAAGGGAAAAATGTTTCACATAGAATTTGCTTTTCATTTGGAAAATTGTATTTTTTTATTAAACATTATATACATATGTAAGTACATACGTATGTTTATTCTAATGCCAAATAAAGAAGAGTTGAAATTATGAGTTAAAAAATAAAAGATTGACCTTGAAAGGTCAAGAATAACGACATAATAATTGATTTTGCAATTAACCTTACAAAAATCTCCACATACATGTATACCAAAGTAGATATATGTATCTTAGGTGCGTGATAAAAAAAGTATAAATACATAGTATGTACATAAGAATGTTTTACTATCGATACATACAAACACATGTACATATGAGCCGTTATATTTGAAAGTTCACTTTACTTAATTTCGAAAAATATTTCGCAAAACAAATATAATGTTTTGTGTTTAACAATATTTAAAAATACCAGTGGCTTCTGCTTTATCGAGATTGTGAACACATCGAATTAAAAGAAGTGATACCAATTTGTGAATTAAGTCAAGCGGAAGTAGTGTTTTTGGAACTGAAAATTGGACTTTCAAATATAAGGCTCATATATTGTAGTCTACATTTTACTTCAAATATTTTTATTTGCTCCGAGAACATGTACATTTGAGTTAAGTATTCTTACGCTCAGATGTTGTCGTATTATTATTATAAATACATACATACGTGTATGTACTAAGTTGGCTTTGATAAAATCGCCTGAACATGAAATTATTAAAATTTTTATTCATTTTCCAATCTGTGACACATTCTATCTTGGAAATTCACATACACCTGTTCCTAATCGCTAGTAAGTTACATATTATGATCATTTTAAAATTTTAGATTCCTTATTATTTTTCCACACATCCATGTATCACTCCGTATCACCACATAAGGTCCAATGATATTAGATATAATGTGCCCTTGCCGTTGGATCTTATATCTTCGGACCTTATGTCGTGGAACCGTATCACTCTGCATGTAGAAAATTCTACATATTGCATCGATTGATTTTTGTTTTAATCTATTCGTGTTTAGGTAGATACATACATACATATGTACATATGTAGCTTCTTTCGCCTATCGAGAGACTAACGGCAAATCCAAGTGTTCGGTGTGGATGCCCCTAGGGATATTGGGGACACACAGTATCGACTCTAGACGGACAGAACACTGATCCGTGGCCCCGGGGGCGTGTCGCCGGTACGCCACAGTATTACATCCCCTTCTCTCTACCCGACTACACCTACCCCATTCCACACCTATGGATACACCTCTCTCGCCCGCAGCTTCTGGCCGCTGTCAATTATCCAGAAACACATAAACACGGACCACGAAACCAGTCTCGGTCCGACACCGAACACCGATGTCCGGGAATACTGGGAATGAGGGCTCGATAGCCCTGTTATCGACATGTGACGTCTACGTACATACATGTATGAACGGTTCAGGCTAATGATCGCCACGTTACAATTAACATTTTATTAATAAAAAATATTCAAGAGATGTCAAGACTGGTGAATACTGTATAGTTTATTTTATATATATATATATATATATATATATATATATATATATATATATATATATATATATATATATATATATAAATAAATATATATATATATATATATATATATATATATATATATATATATATATATATATATATATATAAATATATATATATATATATATATATATATATATATATATATATATATATATATATATATAATGGAATTGAAGGTTAAGTATACAAAAAAATATACATACTTATGAACCTACATACCACGATGGAACGATGGAACTTTCAGGATTTATTGTATGCATGTCCGGGAAGCTTAATGTGAAAATATATATATATATATATATATATATATATATATATATATATATATATATATATATATATATATATATATATATATATATATATATATATATATATATATATATATATATAATGGAATTGAAGGTTAAGTATACAAAAAAATATACATACTTATGAACCTACATACCACGATGGAACGATGGAACTTTCAGGATTTATTGTATGCATGTCCGGGAAGCTTAATGTGAAAAAAATCGGCCAAAAACAGGAACGGAAAATGAGTGGCATTGCAATGCAATAATTTCAAATGTTTTTAGGGTAAAATAAACAAATAATTGAATAATTTTAAATTTGTTCACTGTCTGCGTTTTTCCGACAATTGGGAATGGGAACGAAAACCGTGAACGGGAACGGGAACAGGAACGGGAACGGGAACGGGAATTGCATGCGTTATTGTGGCATTGCAACGCTTGCCGGGTTCAGTTAGTATACGATAAATACTCAATTTTTAAATAATTTACATACAAAAAAAGCAATCTAGTACTTTTCACTATCCATGAGGGGGTTAATATCGTACCTGAAATGTCGTAGGGTATTTACACCCCAGACGGGGTAGATTTTCTCAGGTGGTATTTTCGGCCAGCTTTCACGAACTGATGCCACTTAGCAGCCTCAAATACAATTTAGAGAGATCGATGTACACCTGTATGTACAATGTTGTTTGTGGGGATTTTGCTAAGCAAGAAAGCTCTAACGGCCCGTCTGGACAGGTAAATGGACAAATGGGAACAGAAACAGCCGCTTCAACATACCTCACTCGACCCAAATCCATCTGAAATTATATAACCAATCGATATTGTAACGGAATATCAACAATTTCGTGTAAATTGCTTCGTATTGTATTGTCAATACATGACATTGTACACGTTTGACAGTGCGTACTTACGGGACAAAGAAAAATTTATGATATGAAAATTCAATATTCTCGTAATACATATTGTGCGAAATTGTTTTCTTTTATAGCTCTTTCGACATTTAATATGTCTGTCGTATTATATACAATATACTGCGGGGGGAAAATGTATTTTTTCTATGGGTGGGAAAACCATAAAGTGATTTACGCATTTGAAAGTAGATATTTTTGCTTTGATTAAAGATTTCAAGTAGTTCAATGGAAACGTTCAAATGGAAACGAGAGTAAATCTAAAAAGAACGTTTGCATTTAAAATTTTCAACGGTAATGTATGCATTTAGCACAGAATATTCGCCAAAAGATCACTAGCGTAGAGATTTTCACATTTCTGATGCTGACTGGCCGGTTTTTTTAACGCGAGACTGATCCCCCTCCAACTCACCCTCATCCCCAGTAAAAGCAAACTCAAAACATTTTATGTTCATACATGGATATCTGTACATAGTGTAAATTGTAAATAAAGATAAAAAAAATTGCATCTGTTCGTATGTCTGCACAAAGGGAATAATGAGACAAAGCTAAGCCGTGTCATTTCGGAACCGTTCTGCCTGGATGCTGAAAGCCATGCGCGACACACTTTTCACACGACATTTTTCATCACAATTCACGATGCGATGGCTCGATGCGTTTCCTGTGTCACTAAATAATATGTTTTTTTACTTTAATCTAATATAAAGTTTAATATATGTATATATTTTATAAAGTATTTCAAGCTTTAAAGTTTGGAGTGCAACTGTCTACAACTAGACATAGGTTTAGTCAAATGAGAATTGTAAGTGAAAATTTATGAATTCGCCTTCAGTTTCAGATTCAATTGAAATAAAAATGTTCTCCTTTAATGATTTTCACGTATTTCATTCCATTTCACAATGATTTTTAATTGATTTAATGTTAATTGAATACAAATTAGTAGCTAAATCGCTTAACTGAAGGAATATAACCCAATTTGTTGAAACTTTTATATCGTAAAGGTTTTTAAATTTTTGTCAAAATTGTGTAATTTGATAGACGTGAATGGAATTTGAATGAATATATGTATGTATGCATATATTTCAACGTTTTCTTTTTGTGCAATATGCGCATAGAGAATTCATTTCGTTTTAAAATAATTTAACCTGATTAGGCATGGAAAACGCGAATGACGACATCCATGCGTTGAATGTAAATTTAATTATATAAGTTTTACGTAGAAATTGTAAAAGTTCTCCATTCCAGACAGATAGACCTGTATTTATATCAGTGAATATTTTCAAGCAAAGCGTTGTGGTACATGTGTGTGTGTACAATAGTTACAAATTAATAAATATGTATTATTAAATAGCATATTACAAATAAATAGATAAATATATTATTTATTATCCTATTAATTTCATAATGTAAAAATCTGTATTTAATTTCATATATTAATTTTACCAATATATGTATGTATATTTGGCCGATTTTTTTACATAATTATGAATAAGTTATGTATCCTCTGTGCCTCGTAAAACGTGATCTGCCTTGTTTATCAAAACCTCTTGGGGATAAAAAATGTCGTCGTGAATTTTTATTATATATGTACATAGAATATGTATATATTATTTCACATTCGACGACGTAACAATATGTATGCTGTTTTTAGTTTATTTTTTTATAAATTAACCATAATTTTGAATAGGGATTAGAAAACAACGAAGGTAATGTTCTTAAAACTGAAAATTTTCAATTATAAAATATGTACATAGATTATACCTATACAATAAAATGATTGATTTAAATATTGTTATTACTATTTTTTTTAAGAATATATGTACATACATACATAGATTTAAAATATTACATCTGTAGATATTATTATACAAATTGTTGCAAATATCAGATAATGGCCGATTCCTGTAAATGCAATTGTTAAAAAAGTAATACAATAGTAACCAAAATTCATAATGTATAATTTAAACCTACACATTTCCTCAAATTTAAATTTAACATTAAAAAAAAAGAGATCAGACAAAAATACCATCGGGATTAATTTAAAAAGAAATACACACTATGTACGTACTTATATATTATGTACACTGTAGAAAATGAACTTGCTAATTACATATATTGTTTTATATTGTAATTTAATAATATGTCGACTATGTATGTTGAAAATTAATCTAAAATATACTGTTTTTCTGACGCATACAGTATTTAAAAAAAACATGAATCTAAAAATTACATCCTTAGAGAGTAACGGTGATAACTCAAAAATTTTGTTGCATTGATTAGTACTGAGCACCATTAAATCACATTTTTTACTAACGCAGACTAATTAATTTTTACTAAGTTTGACTCGCTAAATTTGAATATGACAAAGTTTTTTCTCGTTTATGACATTTGAATGTACATATAATAAAATGCGTAATTTTTACAGATTTTTGGGTTTTTCACACTAACTTAAAATCTAAAATTCTCTTTGTCACAAGTGAGTATAGGAATCAATAGTGACATGTTTTTTTATATTGATAGTGATTTTATTGTTAGAAAATACTTATGATCTAGTGAATTTTAATTTTGATAATACATATATTATGAGTTTATTTCGTTGATTTTTAACTTTATTACGTTTATAAGGATTGGTTTTTTATCGCAATATTTTTTTTATCTAAATTTATTAATTTGAACGGTATTCTATTGATTCAAATACTCACTTAGATAGACATTTGGTACATAGTAAAAAATAAAAGCCAAATAAACTTATAATTGGAAAACAGTTAACTGGAGTGAATTACATATGATTAATTTTAAAGTCTGATCTTTGAATAACTAGACCTCATAGAATTATCACCTTTGCAGTCTAAGGTCGTCATATGTAGGTACTACAGGTTTATTTAACATTCATAAATGGATTTCGAGAACGACATTTAAATGTACAAACCAGTCGTTCGGGGTTTTTAAAGGCCGTTCGATGTTTTCAATACTTCCAATGCTTTCAGGGACGTATCACTTTTCAGAGAAATACGGATCAGAATATTTCAATACGGTACCTCTCTACCGGTAATGGTATCGTTTACCCTTTACACCTACTACCACTAGACGCGTACAATACAATAAATTTCTTTCCGAGGTAGGGAGGTGTTTGGATGAGGTTAGATTGGGGGTGTGGGGACGAAGTACAGGATAAATTATGCGGGGCTGCTTACCCGCGTTAACCCTTCGCGTCCCGACGGTCCATTCGGCCTCGGTGATAACGGTTGCGTTCATACACCGCCGATAGTTTATCGATCTCTTATTGCAGGGTCTCTGGGATATTCCTTTCGCTCGAAACTATTTATTGGCTATTCACCTGATTCATGAGCGCTACACGTTGTCCATTTTTGGTTCTGCCCCACCATCAAATCGATGGGTTTTATAAACCTCCAACCTTTTCGCCTCGGTTAAAAATTCAGCACTATGACAAAATGAAATTGATTGGATCGTATATTTGATACGTATAGTAAAACAAAAAACAGATTTTATTTTTGCAGCTGATTGATTCATTGCTCGCCGTACAATACATATTGTAAAAATTTATAGCGAAAAATGTTGTTAAAATAATACGGGTTGCTACTTCAGTACGCAGCATATGTACATACATACATACATAATCGTATATATATATATATATTGTAGATAAAGGAAAAAACTAAGTCTTTAAAAATGCTCAAAAATCAACCAATATACATACATATGTACATACCTACATATGTACATCTATTGTAATACAGCAAGATAATGTTTCACTTCCTTTGTCGTGCATACATTACATAATTTATGATTGTGATTTATGAGTGAAATTTTGATTAACTCTCTTCCATTTGGGCCTTACAGGGATGTTTTGTATTTGTAGTTGTTTCTTACATATTTATTGAAACTGGCTGTAGGTGCAAGGCATTCCTTATGCTATATTTTATTTGATATTTTTACTTTATCTGTTATTTTAAATGCTATTTTTTATGTATGTAGATGTATTTATGTTTATGTTTAATTGTTATTTTGTTTTTTTTTCTTTTTTGTGTTATATTTTTTGACCATTGTGGCGCTTTAGGAATTCCTGTTATGCCACAATGGTCTGTTTAAAATAAATAAATAAATAAATAAATAATAAAGCTACCGTGTACTGACATATTATACTATAGTGGCATATCTTTATTATATGTATGTATGTACATATATTTACATGTAATTTATATGTAATTAAATATAATCTTTAGCGTTAGTGTCGCCCTTCAAGTCCCTTCCGAGAGGAAATTTTTTACTTTTAGCGTTTACAATGCTTCCAAATATAACGAAGAATCGAATTATGTATTATACATATGTAAATATGGTGACCTTTTTTTGGGGGAAATGAAGGTCATATATAAAGAATTGTTTCATTACATAAAAAAGCTGGTTGCACTTGTTTGTTTCACTAAAACTAAAAAGCTTTATAATATTAATTATAGAATTTTGGCAGTTTTATGCAATAATATTTATTACGTATTATTGAAATTAAAATTACATCAATTTTTATCAATTCTTTTAATAACTCGGGCTTGTGTTTTAAAAATTCATAAATGTGTATATGTATATGTAAATACGTAGTTCATTTTAAAGTTTCATTTGGTATAAATGCATGCATGCATTTTTCTATTTTTAAATGGGTCATTTCAATGGTTCACATATTTTTCATTAATTGAAATATGCATTCAATGGGGGGGGGGGGGTATGTGATATAGGCATAAGGAAAGGTTAAGGACAATTCATTAAGGGAAATAAAGTTAAGGAAAATTCAACAATTTTTAAAAGGCTTTTGTAAGGAACGTGAAGTGAAGCGAAACTAATATATTAGAGATAATGAGAACCTATAATGCAAATTTTATGAGATATAGTGTTAAAAAGATAAATTTATAAGCGTATAAAGAATTGAAATCAGATAACGAGTGGGAGGTGGAAAGTCAAACAAACAAGGCTACTAGCCTTTGGTAATGGGTTAGCTGTCACTGTCTCCACATTTTTTGTATTTTTAAACATACCTGTGACGATCGAAATTCGACAAAGCGATAATAATTGAAGTCTCTATCGGCAAGTTGGCAAAGTTTCAATACGAAAAGTTTAGGATAGTATGTCTTGCGAACGAACGTATATGGTGAAATTAATAAAAAGCTTGTAAAAATGGAAGGCATACATGTTTTTATGTGGGTATGTGGTGAGTGCATCGACAAGTATGGAGATTTCAAAAAAAACAAATTTTAGAAATATCAAGAGCTATTGTATTGATTTTGATTCCGATGATGACGATAACGATGTTAATTTTTGTTGTTTGTTATTATTAATAATACATATAACTTTATTTTAATTCATGTATCAATTAATTTTCCGAAACACTAGTGTATAATATTTCATTATTCTTAATGCTTAGAAGATATGTATATCAATGTGATAGATATGCGGAAGTGCATTGTTTCTTAAAATTATTATCAGAACCAAAATTAATAAAATTATTATTGTTTCACAAATTGTATTTGCAACTAAGCGTTTTATTCCATTTAATTTGTATATATAAGCCTTAAAGACATAAATTAACGTATCGTTAAATTGTTTTTTGAACATTTAGTTAGTTTTTAAATCCAAATTATTATGATTATCGAACAAAATTGTATTGATAAAAAAAATGAATTGTGTACAGATATTTTTCAGAAAAAATTTGAAAATCCTTCTAACGCAAACAATTTACCATTGTGACTTGCGATAGTTTCGAAGTTATCGTTCATGTGATAGCATAATATCCGGTATAAATCACGTGCGAATGGCGCATAAGTAACCATCATAAAATGCAACGACATAAATATCGCCCTCCAGTGCATAAACGACCGATTTTATGATCTCTATAATTTAAAAATAAATTGCAATTCTGAAAATGGAGATGCGTTTCTATCGATTAAATGAAATGTTAACAAGATCTGAAGCGTAGCTATGTATGTATTGTCTCTATCACATTGTATGGTTTTGACGTGGAATCTGTTACTTGTCATATTCAAAGACATTACACTACACACTCATTAGAGCAACTTCCTAGAAATAGACGTATCGGATCATAAACGGATTGATATCACCACCGTACAGTCAAACAGTGAAAGATTATGAACAGATTGTCAAAAAAACTTGGAAAAGAGGAGATGTAATTAATTAATTCAGTTTGTATAAGATTGTGGAATAACCAGATAGCGGAGCTTTTTTCTTAAGAAATAATATTTAAAGTTCCGACCAACTCAAACTTACTAACTAGTGGCTCGAGTTGAACTTCTTGGATTTATTTGCAACCCTGCTAATACCGGATATCACTATATACATATGTAGGTACAATTATTATTTTCAGAGATATTGAATCGTTCAAAAATATTGGAGTTCAGTTCAGAAGTAGTCCAGATGACAGATTTTGTTCATTTAATTTAATTTATTTAATAAAGTTAATTTTATTTTAATTAATAATACAATATTAATTAATTAATATAATTATTAATAATATGTATTTTTTATTGTTTGCACATTATAACATAATTCATTATGATATCAATTTTAAATATTGTATATGAGAGCATTTCGTATTTTTAAGAACACAAACAAAAATAATTTCAACGATGAAGGTAATAATAGTTTTAATAATTTTTTTTTAATATGCGTGATTTTTCGAATGACACAATGCATAATTTATTGCAATAAATCTTAAAGTGCTAAAATCTCTCTAGAAAGAAGATCAGAGATTGTTTAATTTATAGCCGTTTAGCATGTTAACGATTTAAACGTTATATACTTTTGTATACATATGTATATTTTCCAAACGAGTCTAACAATTTTTTTATCCTACTGGATAGGAAACAGTATTAAAAATCTCAAAGACATACTGTTTTAGCGCATATTTTTTGCGACAAACTATACTAGAGATAATTAACGGTACTCACCCCCAAACACCATCCACCCTCTTTATAGAGATAGGAATGGGTTATACGATTTTACCCCTTCCCGTCCGCGTGACCCGCATACCTAACAAAAAGTTTTTTAATTGTTCCGGCAATTAGTGCTGCTACTATACTCTAACTACTATCACTGTCTCCGATAAGTCGACGTCCACTCCAGATTTTCCGAAACGTTTCTACCCCATTCCTTTCCTCATACTCCTTTTCTATCTATCGTTCTAGATTCGCCACATTGGATCTTTTGTGTTGAAAACTGGACCAGAAGGCTTCTTCTGATTTTCCCCCTTACCAACGTTAAACATAACCCTTTGGAATCCAACCAATCGAGTGAATTGATTTTGACTGGTTCACTTATTGGACCAATACAAATGCGAGTCAGCACTGAAGCGAAATTTCCCGTTTGAAATGCGTGCGGAAGTTCGTGAAATCGATTCACAAAGAATACTGTTTCTTTAGAAAATAAAAACCAGTTCACTTCATAGCACATTTGTTGTGGACAAATGATTCTCAATAATTTCTGCATCGTGTATCTGTCCAAAATAAATAAAAATAAAATTAACGTTTTATAAGAACTGCGGTTCATACATATATATGTATGTATCTACATACTTAAATACAATCATATATTAAATATGTAGTTAAATTAGTTAGATTATCAATGTCGGAGTTCAATGTACTACTAATAAAAGGATTTTAAAATTCCAAAAAATTTTTGATACTGATATTTATTTGAATTTGGAATCATATCAACTGCCTCTGAATAATATCTATTGCTAATGACAAAAATAGTTGGATGCACATCTATCAATAAAGGGTGTAAACTCAATGAGAATATTAATTTTAAGTACGATATTGAGAGCCAGTGGATACAGTGAATCAAATTAATTCACTGAAATTTAAATTAGTATAACTCATATTTCAACAGTTAAATACCACAATGTTGCTATTGGATTTTAAGCAGTGAATATTTCCTATTTTCTCGAATAGTATGTATGTATGAATTTACTCGATTTATAATATGTAATCATAAATTTTCAATAGGTAAATTTGTATGTGTACATATTTATTTTATTTTTACATACATATTTTCACATACATATATACAAATATACCAGGAAGGCTTAACAGGTAAACCCCAAATGCGCCTTCCTGGTCCACATAATTATTACATAGATACATGTAAATCTAAATATCTGACATCTATGGTCAGTATACATATATTACAAACATCGTATTAATACGATAAATAACGATGAATAACTTTCATGTAACAATACGAATTTTATATTCGATAAACAACCATAGAGACATCTATGGTGAGCAATATGGCGAAACCTAAGATATAACAATAACTAAAGGTTCGCAACAGAAAATTGGGAAGGAAACGCCAATTTTACAGGAATCGTTTCAATGAAAATCAGAAAAATTGGCAAATTCTGATAAGAAACGATCGACCTAGACAAATCAAAGTCTGGCCAACAACGAGACTCAGCGGGGAATCGAACTCGTAACATCAAGTACGAAATAATTCAACATTCACCACTAGACCACGCTGCTGGTTAATATATGTATCGCATACCTAATACAAACTGCATTTACATATGTATATATCGACAGATATGTATTTGTATTCAAAATATGTCCATAGCTACTATAGCTGTCTCGTAAATAAGCGTTAATCGGAAGTGCACTGTCACGTCATCGCATAATTTCATATTAGTAAAACCAGGGCCGGCTCAAAGAGGCAGCAGAATATGCACGTGCCTAGGGGCGCTGTGAGGCGCTCATTTTTTCTTTTTTTGGTTATAAAATTGAAAAAAAATGTCTTGCTTTGAACTTATAAAACATTTTATATTAAATTTAATTTTTCTACTCGAAGTAATAATACTCATTGTAAAATATTACAATTTACAAGACGCGGGAAGTCGACTGTCAAATATCAACGACACGCGAATAAAAATTGTCAAACTGTCGTCGGTACAAATGGTTACTTGGTAGTGCATTTTAGTAAAATACTACTGAAAGGTGACGTTAATCTAAATATTCATCATGAATTTAACGAAACTATTAAAAGCAACCCAGAATGCTGATCTCATTCTCTCATTGGTAATTTATGCAGGAATGCAGAATGAAGAATTTCATTATAAAATAACTTTATTTTTAAATATATTGTTCTTCAACATGTAAAGTTTATTGTTTAAAAAAATTGCACTGTAAAACAAACTGCCTAGGGGTGCCTCGGGCCAGCCCTGAGTAGAACTAAGCAATTGAAATACTAGCTTTACGGCAAATTAAAATTAGTATGTATATGTTAGCGGACGAGTGGGCTGTTTTCGTATAAATTACGTGTTTGTGAAGGATTTTCTGATTGGATTTCAAAATCACGGTGTTATTTCGGCGCGGTACATATGAGCGCGGCGTCATTTCGGCGCACTTTTGTCCGCGCGAAAATGACGGGACACCCATATACATATGCAATATACATATGTATATTATATACCGTTGGATCTTTTTTTAAGTATTTCTTGATGATGTCAAAATATTATGTCTCCTCTCCCAGCTTTCTTATTGACCATTTTTTGAGGGTACAAGCATCCTAGCCGTAAGTCTGGTCATAACTATAATATTTTCTAGACCTTATCCGATGTAAAATTGACTGACGTGTACGTACATATGTACATACATATTACATACATATATGATTTATTGTCATCACGATCTTCTTTTCCTGAATTTATTCTAACATTTCTCCATAGCTATCTGATCTTCCTAGAGCAGATTACTATAATATATATTAATAAGTAAATATTGATTTTAAATATTATATGACCTCTATAATGATGTATATGATAATTTTGACTGTTAAGAAAAAGTTACAATTGATCTTTAACTACTGATTGTATGAAACAGGAAATTTTATTTAAATTGTGAGTAAAATGAATGTATATAAAACTGCATCTAACAGTTGTTCTCTTTTTGGAAGTGCAAAATTTAAGGAAAGTTAGCGGGCAACTCCTTCAGGAATGGATCGACGAAGTTTTCTCAATGATTCTATTAAAACCCGTAACAAGTTTTGCCAGTAAGTTCATTTTGAACTTGCGTCCAACTTGACAATGGTCGATTGTTGATTGATTTTGTTTGGTCGATTTGTACGTACATAAGTAAATATGCCAAACCTATATAATATAACTTTTATATAAATATATTAGTCATATGTATATACATATATTCGTGAGTAACATGAAATCATTATTCTTTAAAATAAACATGAAATTTCTTAAAACTTTGCGATAATCAATATAATGAATCCAAACCAACTTTTAAATTTACATTTACATTAGTAGTATTAAATTTATATGCATGCATATTTCGTTATTTTAATCTAAAATTAAGCTAGGTACATATGCATATAACATATTACACCGATACGATGATTAAGTGCTTTTATTATTAATCTGGTTCCGATATGCAATTTTGATAAAGGCTTTTGTTTCGACCACTTTTTTCAATTTTTGTAAATATGGAAATATGGATGCGGATTTGTTTTAGTACAATATGTATTCTGCAATGAAACTTTCAAGCGGTTGATTTGCGGAACACATTAGTTGAATCCGGCCTGGATAGTTCGATTGGTCGACTTTCCGAAGTGAATTGAATTGAAATTTATGTGCGCAAACCGAACGTCAATATTTAACGGGGTGAACTGAAACTCGGCGCCAATAGTATAAAAGTTTCGCGAAATGTTTTTAATTAACCGCGATGCGATGGGGTTAACTTGAAATCTCTTTAAAACTTCAAATCCAAGTTGACAGCCAAACAAACGTAAGTTGGTCCACAATTTTACCTACTGAATATTTACCTCAATGCAGTGATACATATATGTATGTATATACACTGTTATATTTCAATCACTCCAAATTCAAAAAAGTTTATAAGAAATTTAATATTCCGCTTACAGGTAAATACTCGAAAACAATACATTGAATACTCATACAAACGTAAGTCAGGCTTTATGGACTTTTTATTTACATATTTCAATAAATTGGATTTCAAATTAAAAATAGTATTCTGCGAGTTCGTAATCATACAGATTGAATTCAATACGTTCTACTTATTATGTTCAAGAAAAAATCCATTTCAATGTTTTTATAGATTGTATGAAATTTTCCATATTTCCTTACGTTTTTCCATAGGCAGACATTTCGTGGCCGTTGGCTTCGGATGTTATGGAAACGTTCACTCGACCATTATTTGTGCGCCAACCCTAATCTGTGAGATTCATTCGTGCCACAAGATTGGGTTTTTGTGGGTTCTCCGTCTTTATTACAAATCAAGATATGGACAATGGAAGATGTGGGTGATGCTTTCGAAAGAAAGCAGGCCTGATTAAAAGACCCGACCAAAGACAACCCCTCCGTCGTTTGTCTTCTACAAGCACCGAAACATAAAAGAAAAAATTACTATAAAAAATCACAATGCAAAAAAGTATTATATTGAACGGAGATAGTACAATTCTTCAGTATTAATAAATTAATATTATAAGTATTACACTTTTATAACAACTGCTATTTGATCTAAATGTCTCATAAAATTCATCTATGCACGTTCTGTGCTGCCTTCCTTCGACGATCATTATCAGTAGGATAAAGCAATGTATTTGAAGTTCAACGATATAAAAGACCGTCGACATAAAAGCCCCTATGTCACCATATAAGATAATAAGAAAACGCTTAATGGTCATCTCAATAAAACCGCTCCTGACCTTCGAAAGCTCGTAAAGGGATTTTCTGTCCATAAAAGTGTTCGTGTTTCAAGATGTACCCTCAACGACGATAAAAATCGTATAAATAAGAACATGAGAGTGGTTCGTTTTCTTTTTAACACGTTGAGCACAGGTGGCGAAGAACAGCTTTCGACAATAAATGAGTGCGTTGCGGTGTTAAAAAGTATACTTATTCCACCTGGTTATTTATCGTTTTCAACGAGCTATGCTAAGAGAAAATTACTTGATGAATCTGAGGGAAGGAATTGTTAATTTTAACCCATACGCTTCCCCATAAAAAAAAACGATGTTATTTCAGACAACAGACTGGCGTGAGTGCTGGGGATATGCACACCGTACAAACATCGAAGAGATGTGCAAATTTATTGGAAAAGCTTATTTTAGATTTAAATATTATTCTGTATATGTACGTAGGTATACCTACGTATATTAATTCACACGAAGAGTCAAGATTAAAAAAAAACAACATTTTTTACACGATTTTAATATGTAATTCATACATGAGAGTAACGTTTGTATGAGTGTGTAAACATGTAAACGTATCTCGTTTGAAAAATATTATAAAAAAAATCTTATTTGAAGTTATCGAATATAAAAATTTTATTATCGAATTATATATCCGACGATGACAAATGGCCGATAATGATGCTTCGTTTTTTGCTCACAAAAATCGATGAAAGTGCCTAAACTTCAGATAAATCACAGCAAGCGATAGCCCCTACTCAAGTACGATTGCTTTTTTTTTAATTTAATAAACGCCAACTCATGAATCTGATGATCCATCACACAGACATACATATAGATATTTTAGACGTATTGTATGCCTCCTCTTGCTCAGCTCGTACATGAAAATACATATATAGGAAAGCCGTTAGTTTATCCCAAGTCAATTATTGCTGGCGGGATACGCAGAGGGGAAACACGTCGCAAGGTTAAAGGTGTTTCATAATGTCGAACATAAGCTTGGAGGGAATCTGAGAATTTAAACTAAGAGGGAAACGTACAAATCGAATTACAATCAATTTGAGACCGGCATTCAGCAAATAGTTTATATTAACGGCTTGTCGTAGAAACGATCATCACACCTTTGAACTACGGTCATATCATCCGCTTTGAAATTGTACGCTAAATAACAAAAGTACATACATACACACATCGACTTTCTTGTGAAATGGAAACAAAGGAATAATAGTTTTTTATAGGAAAATTTTCTAGAGCACAATTTGAAAATCAAGTGATCATAAGAAAAATAGCAATTTAATGCAAGAAATAAGTTTAAATTTAAAATAAACATAGATAATACCAATACCTATTCAATATTTAGTTATTTTAATGACAACAATTAATAATTACTTAACATTTATTCCTTCAATATTATATCCTCTTTTTTTTAAATGTCTTTAAATCTTCTATCAATCTCATTTTGTAACGGAGATATCTTATTAGCTATCTGTAGATATGGCTGCCATATTTTTGAATTGTTTTAAATTCTCTCGTTTTAAAATCACACATTTTCCCAGTATTATAAAATAATGTAAGAATATACGATTATGAATTTATGTAATTACCCAATTCAATCATCTGTGAAGTATAAAGTTGTACACGTTTCCTGAGAATTTCACAATGAGCACAATTTTGTACATTTGGTGCAAAGAATACATTTTAATCTGAAGGCTTTCCTTTTGCAAAAATTTCAGCGAATAAATCATTAAAAAGACGCAGTGCACGCTTAGTACGGCTTTGTGCGGAAACGGAAACGTAGTGTTCCACGCGGTTGCCATTATAGAAAGTGCTCGAGCTCGCGGGATTTCAATGGATGTTCGATCAAGTGTGCCGTGTAGGGTGCACATCAGCTAAACGGGACATTAACCGACCGGGAAGTTTCTATTGTGACGTGTGCAAGAGAAACTCAACTGTACAGGAAAAAAATCGGTCATACATTCGGTGTATTACTAATGTCTACAACATTAGCGGTAGCTACGACTTGAAATATGTCACTCAAAATTTACAAAAAAATCCAATATTATCATAGTAATAATACGAAATTATATCCTTAAATAAATCAAAAATGATTCTTTTCAATAATAAGAATAATAATTAGCAATAAATTATCGTAAAATCCAATGAAGTTCACATCACACATTTACAAGAAAATGGAGATATCGATGAAATAAATAAAGTAAAGGATTGTTGCTCTAACTTGTAAAACATTGAATATGTGTAAAAATAAATTAATCATATTTTTATTTTATATACATATGTATGTATGTATGTACTCATTGAATTTCGTAAGCACCCTCGTTAAGAGGGCTGGACAGCAGCGCCTTGTCCATACAAACGTACTATACTTCTCCCTTCCTCAATTATGGCACTAGAGAAATTATTTTTTAATATGCTATGGATATCCACCATTGGGGTGCATCTATCGTTTTATTTTTTTGATTTATTATTTTTTATATGAGCTAGGAGCCGCCAAACATCTATAAAATCGCCTCTTTTTTACACCCACGAAACGAGTCCAGCGTGCTTATTTAACGGTCGATTTTTAAAAAAATATGCCGATAGATGCACAGAAATTATCTTTCTCATACCGATGATGAATTTTTTTTTAAAATTGGTACAGCTTTGGAGGTGAAAATAGTAGAATACGAAACCTCGATTTTGTCAATTTAAAATACGTTTTATCTGGTCGAAGCGCAACTGTCGCATTCACTCAATATATATATTGATATATATTGTCGCATTCACTCAATATATACATACACTCAATATATATATCGAAGAAAGGAACGGTAACAAAATTAAGGTTTCAGGTGTACAGCCCTCTTAAACAATCGTAATATATTTTGAATGAAGAATTTTTCTTTAATGGATTTCTGATGTTGCCTTTTTCAAATTATGCGAAAAGACTTGAAATTGGCATGAAATTAGAATCAACAAACGATTCAAGTGTTTAAGTGTTTGGCGGTTCCTCGAAAAAAAATAGGGATCTCTCAAAGTTAATACATAAATTAAATTGAAGAAAAAGGTCTTCGTATTTCAATAAAAAAACAGCTACTTCTGAAAAACTTAATTAATATGAACTATTTTCGTTGTTGGGAATTCGTTGTTCAATATTGGAAACAAAAGCTTGAAAGTGTTTCAGAAAATAACCGCTAATTAAAATTCAATCAACTATTGTTCTGTTCGAATATTTTTTTTTTTCCTTTACAAAATTATTTTTACGAACTTTGCACGAAACTATAACTATTATATACACATATATTTGTTTATAACTGTGGACTTCAATTCAAATGTCGATTAAGATTTGAATATCACTCGTCCTAAAGTACATATATGTACATAGTAGAGTATTATATAATGCATAATTCATTACCGAAGTCTAAAACCAACGTCAAGAAATTTTCGTGTATTTTTTTAAATTAAAGTTTCTTTGAAATATACATATGTATGTATATTTCATGGAAAAATTCATTTAACAGAAAACTTAAAAAAAGCTCTCATTCCTACAGTGAATAAACTTTCTAAAGACGGATAATCTGTGTCCACACGAATAGAAATACAATAAAAAAAAAACCTAAATTTATTACTCGATAACCCCCGACCGTATAATATATGGTTTGCCGATAGAACGTCAACCTATTATGCGCGGATAAACCCGCGACTTTTCCTTTCGGCGGGTTTTTCCCTTTGAACTTTCAAAGAAAACATCGCTCTCTTTTGCTACACGGCATATCTTTTCACCACCGTGGTTATTTTTCGCTTTCCCCGACGAGAAATGTGCGAGTTTTGCTTTTCGGTGGCTTGTTTTATGCTTAATGGCGCGATAAAACGGTGTGGCTGCAAAGTCGAGGTAACCGAAAGAGTGTTTCGTTATTGCGCCGTTATAATACGCACTAACGGCCTGTAACGGCAAACGTCTCAGAAAATAAGATCTTATCTGCATTTTTGAATTTAAAAGAAACGTTCGCCTAATCAAAGGCTGGCCGCCGTCTAATGTCAAAGATCACTGGAACTTTTACCATTGTGTTGACTAATGTTTTAATTTAAAATTATCAATAGAAAAATCTAATCTTTATATATTATCAAAACCCCATAGTGAATTCAATTACAAACATCACTGATAGACGATCTTTTATTAGGATTTTTTTCATATATATAGCCAGCAGTATAGCTCGGTGGTTGCGTTAATGCTAACCACTGAGAGTTTGAGTTGACTTCGATTGAAAAGCCTTCATTTGGAGTATTTTTGCAATACTGCTGGTCAGATTTGGACATGTGTGACCCTAAGTGGATCGTTTTCTATCAGAAATCGCATTTTATTTGATGTTATTGTTAAAATGGTTCCCATCAAATTGGCAAAACCATCCTACCTAATATTTGTCACCACTATTTGAATATGATTTCAAATTAATATTATAGAAATTTATATCAGTGCTCGAAATAAACGGGAGCACATGGGAGCGCCGCTCACTTTCGCAAGTTTTGAAAACAATTGTAATTCAATAATCATTGCCGAAAATAATATGTCAATATTGCAATATTGAATCGCAATTGTTGATGTTGCGAGTACATAAAATGCTTAGATAAAAACTGTATGACTTTTGAAGCTATTATTCTTCGAACACTGGCCCATTGAGCTTATATTCTTCTTTCTCAAACATTTTCAAACTTCTCATACATCACTTTCTCATACAGGCTATCTCAAACATCCAAAAAAAATTTCGTCTGCGTCGCATATTTTTAATTGAACTTATTGAATGTGAACAATATTTTATTTCTGACATTCTGATCTTAAAACTCATATTTTATATCATATCATAAGTCATCTATCCCCCACAATTTAATTAAGATTACTCCCACATACATATATACTAAACTAAACCGTGAAATCGTAGGAATTATTTCTATTATAAGGATACTTTTATTACTACAAAATGGAAACCATGTAATGTCATTTAAGCCAATTAATAATATTATTAAATTAAATGATATATTTTTATTATAAAATAAGTTTAAAAACAAATGATACTATTAGATACATGATACATATTAAGTACATAGTTGCTGTTTTCGTATATGTACATATCTATGTATAAGACAACTCAATCACATTGACAAAATGAAAGTGTTTTTTAAAGAAGTAAAAATTGAATAAAGAATTTTGTTCAGCATTAATATTAAATAATAATAAAAATCAAATGAATTTAAATAATTTAAAATATCACATATTCGAAAGTACCCAAACAATTTCATCCAAAATGAACTGAATCGGAAAAATAAATTATATCTCAAATTGCTCAAATTTGCAACACAAAATGGCCGATACAACAAGCGAAAAATATTACAAAATTATTTATTCCATTATTATTTGTCGGTGAAATTTACGATCGCCCACTAGAAATATACGCGAAATGAAACGAGCCGATTGTTTCAGATTATACGATTTGTTCAGGCCCGTTAAACACGGCCATTCGAATAAATAAAATTTAAGCTTTTCACAACGCGGCGGCTATCGCAATTAACATTTGGACTCTCATAGTTACTCTTCTATTATTTATTATGTACTCTTCTAACAAAAACCAATTTGATTCATTTTAAACGTAACGAACACACGTATATCATAACCATATTCCTCTCTTACAGATTTCGTTTACATTACAAACTCGTGTTCCAATGTACATAATATCCACACGATGTTATGAATTGAACTCGTTCGTTTACATACACACGTACATATGTATGTACATACGTAGGTTCATAGTCTACTAAGCATACTACGTATGTACATATGTAGGAACGATATCGAATGTAAATTTTAATCTTTTTCGATGTTTGTTTTTGGATGAGGTTTAAATTTCTCGCGCAAAATAAATATGTTTTCGGTTGTGTGATATGCGTGTACGTATTATGTACATAAATATGGATGTCATTTGAAGGGCGCGGATTTGATATTATTCAACGTACATAAATCAGCGATGGCGGATTCGATAGAAACTCGACAGAGCGGCAACACGTCACGTACGCCTGTTTAAAAATTTAAATGCAAAATAAACAATGGCGGCAAAAAAGGTTGGCCACAGCTGGCCGCACGCATCCGCAGTTAATTACATAAATATTTCAGAGCGCATCGCCGTGTCAGGGGTTGAATCGCAGCCGAACCAGCCTAATCCGATTATGCGAATACAACAACAGCATTTATAATTAATAATAGAAATATTCATTGATGTGTTTTGTGTTTCAGAACCCTTGAATGTTTCGTCTGGCTTCATAATACTGTAACGATCGTCGAGGATGGCTTGAAAAGTTAATAATTCCAACGAAGCGCAGATAATACTAACGAATTGGTATTCAAACTGTATTATTCAATCAATAAAAAAATATAATTCCTAAATAGTAGATTAAATTTATCATTTTAAATGCAAAAAATATTAAAATCCTACTCCATTTGACCACTATTCAATATTGGATATTCTTTGTAACGCTTAAGGTGGGCTACAATTTTCAAATTTTTAAACATGTATTATATTTCACTATCGACTTAACGGAAACAAGGAAGGTATGTTTTTCGAATGTATTTGGTGAAACTAATAAAAACCTTGTATATAGTATTCTATAACCAGTTTACGTTAAGTATATATGTATGTATGTACGTGTCTACATATATTTATGTAAAACGAAAGGCTAGGATACACACATTTCCCACGACTCAAAACGGGACTTTCCGCAAAAAAATAGTCCCATCTCCTAAATAAAAAATGTATTAAATTTTTTTATAATATTTCGCTCAAATAACCATTAATATTGACAAGGAATTAATTTTTTTCCAAAATGTAGAATTCTTGTGTACAAGGAAAATAGAAACCACATTAAAAAATTATGTAATATTTGATGTTCATGCACCACAGGCTGGTTTTTTCCCTGAAACGTGTAAAATTAACAAATAGAATAATTACAAAAATCATGTACAACTGAAAATTATGATTTCATTAGTTTCAAGTAATATTGTATTTTACATATAATTTAAAAAAAATTATGTACATACGTATGTATGATGAAAATAATGGCACAGCGATTTTTTTTCATAAACATGTAACAAAATATTTAATTTCTGTTTGGTTTCTGTATTCCCGGACTTTTTCAATTTCCGGGACACGAGACGGAGCCCGGGACCGTTCCCGGGATTCCCGGGAACCCGGAACAAAAAAAATGTAATAACATTTTTTTTTCAACTTAATATATTTTTTTATTAATAAAAAAATATGTATGTATTTACAAAATATAAAAAAGTACATAATACATAATATAGTTATTAACTTGAAAAAATATAATTATAAAAGTAAACTTATTTATATTAGCTTCTTAAGAATACTAAAATATTTAAATGAGAATCCGAAAGCTTATTTCTAGATTTGGTACAAAAATTTCCAGCAATGGAAAAAACCCTTTCAATTTCGGTCGAAGTTGGTTTTATTGTTAAAAGAGGCGAAAACAATTTTTTTAAGTTATCGGTTTTTTCTCCTGTCAGCATGTATATTTTAAATTCTTTTTTAAAATCGATGTTATTTTTATTTTCGTTATTTTGTATATTTGTCTTTGATAACTGCTTATTTAATTCTTCATTCATCGTCAAACACACAATTGTTTCATTTTCATCCGAATCTAAAAAAGTTTCTTCCATTGTGGAATCGTCAATACAAGAAGGATATACTCGCTCCATAATAGTTTCACCGTAGGATATACAATTGCTTTTTTACAACATTTAAATAATGTTTTATTCGGTATAAAATTAGAATTCTTTAAAATTTGTGTTTTAAAAATTCAAAATATAAAAAAAAATTATTTCTTCGATTTAAATTTTCAATTCTTGGAATAATTCATCGGTAAGGTGAATTCCTTCGGTATTGAGATTTTCCAAAAATAGAATTACAAGAAACGATTTTGGCCAAAAACACAGAAACATTATGCTCATAAAACTTCCACGTTCGGGGAATGCGCTATATTTACTGCTAAACAACAAACCTTTGAGAATATTTTACGATTCTTTGTACATTTGATTTATTATTTCCCTTCGTGCAGTCGTGGAAATGTTGTATATTTTCAAGGTTTTTTTTTAATCCAATTCCCGGGATACGAGATAAGGGACACGGGACAACGAAAATTCCGTGAATTCCCGAGAATTCACGGAATTTTTCTGATCCGGACAGACCCGGGTCGACCGGATCAGAAACCCTAATTTAAACGTTACTTTAAAATCAATATATTCTATGTAAATGTATATTTGTATAATAATATTTGTTTTGGGGAAACAAATTGATTAGGAACAACAAGGACAAAACGGGACAAATCAAACAACATTTTACGAAAACGACGGAATGAACGCAAATCACATAAAAAACGGGACTGTCCCGGCCAAAACGGGACGTATGATCACCCTACGTAAAAACACCATGCATGCGGAAAAACACCATGCGGAATACAACTAGGGTCACCCGATCGATTATAGAACAGAAAAATTATCGGCCAATTTGTCTGCAAACAGATATCTACGTATAAGACAACCTTAATTTGCAGAGAAATGCCGAAATTGCAATCAATAAGAATTATTATACAATAAATATTCTCAAGAGATTTCAAATTAGATATATCAATCCGGAAATGCTTCAGGTGTACGTTTCATTGAATATCTTTTGATAAGGCCGCAACCTCATTTTGGACCTTATGCTTGTGACCTATTTTTACCACAAATATGAAAATTTGATTTATACACACACATAAACAAATACAAAAACATCACGAACGAAATAATAACTATAAATAAATAAAATCAGGAAAGAAAGCGCTCCGCGGTTCGCATACCTACACACTGCCGGCCGTTTTGACATTCGATTTATTTTTCCTCTCGCTTTTCATTTTCGCGAAAATTGTTTTTCCGGATAATAATAAGTACGAGACCTGATGAAAAATACCCATTGTACGCTTGGACGTGTGTCGTCATTTTCTGGAATAAATTTTATCGCTTATGTATATCAATAGCGTCTGAAACCAATCATTATAATGTAATTCAAAAAATTACATAGAATATCGTCTAAAACTTCATATTACTACCATTAAATTACTTTTATATTTTAAATATACTGTTAATAATAAATATTCATAGTTTCTTTAGTTCAATTAAATATACTATAAGTTTGTAAACATAAAAAACCATAAGTTGTGTGATTTTTTCCAGTTTCCATTTTAAATTATGTATGCTAAACAACTATTCGTGCGTCGAGGATGTAAGAAATCTCGACATGATGAGAATGTTAAGCAGAGCGATTTCCATTACGCTTCTCCATCGCCTTCATCTTTCTCACCCCCCTTGAAAAAAATATGATGCAGGCTTTAACCAAATTCGTGCGCCTGTTTGAATAAGAAAATAGTTCCGACATCTCTCCTCTCTTTCTCCCACCTAATGTAATTTCTTGAACGATATTGCCTTTTTATCCATAAAAAAATGTTTAGGTATATTTTACGAAACCTTGTTACTACAAGCAATCAAAAAGCCATGTCACTGGTACAAGATATCGTGTGAACTTATTTTTTTTCTATAATATTACCTGGCGAAAGAAACATTTTCAAAGAATATTCGATAGCATTGTGCTAGATTAGAAATTTTGTCTGAAAAGTCACAATTAAGAAAAGAAAATTTCTTAAAGTAGCTCTTCTTCAATCAACATAAAACAGATGTTGTTGAAGTACAGAATATTGCTATTTCAAATACATAATGGATACTTTGATTACAAATGCAAACATACGAACTCGTATAAATTTATCGTTTTGCATTCTGGTTTTAATTGCACCAAAGCAAATTGGAATCTACAAGGAAGATGAAATCTACAGCATATACATGTATTTAGGGCTACTTTTTAATCGTTTCGGTTTTAATTAACATAGTTCATAGTCGTGGCAAAAGGCGAGGCGAGATGAACGCACTGTGAATTCCATCAAAAATGCAATATTCGCATTGTTGCACCGGGATGCACACTAGCTCCATCTGAATGCGAATTAAATTTGCGAGTTATGTATGTACATATGTATCTATGTATACATACATATTTTAACAGTTTCGTAATCAACAAAATGTTTGCAATTTTATACAAAAAGGGTTTAAATTGTCTTTCCTCAATTTTATTATACTATATTTATAGAATATAATTAATTTTATTGAATCAATATAATATAATTGAAATAAATTCAGTTCATTTTAATTCATTCCACGATGGAAGTAAAGGATCCTATCTACTAGAATTTAGCTGCTCAATAAAAATGATAACTTAGTGGAGGCATTAAATTGGTAATAATTTTAATACATTAACCCAATTCATAGTTTTATGTTTACAGTACATATGTACATACATAGCCTTTTTAAAAATTGCATCAGATTCGTGTGACGACTTAATGAGAAAATTTTCAGGCCCATATTTCGTGCCTTTTTGTAGTTTATTGTTACTTTTAATTAAACTTGCAATGAAACGTTAGCATGCTCTATTTGACATTTCGTTTTACTTTGAACGATCACCAATCAAACACTAAATAGCTCGCTGTTTTTTTTTTCATTGCCTATCGTCTGAATCAAACCACTTAATTAGATTTTTAATTTGTTAAGTCAAAAGTTTGAATCAATTTATTTCTCTAGAAAATTTAATCATGGACGAAAACATGTCTACCGCACGCTATGTTCTTTTTAGATATTTTTATTTAAAATTGAGACCCGGCACAAATTGTTTCCAAATTGCAATACTAAATGAATTCAAAATGGGACATCGAATTAGTATTTTTCGTGACGATGGGAGTGGGTGGCGGGTGAATGTTTTTTTTTTGGTAGACAGAGAGGGGAAGCTGGGGTCAAGTGCTCGACAGGACATCTCGCGTTACACAAGATATATGGACGCCACTGTTGACAATGTGAATAATATGTACGAAATGGAAAAATGTCGGCCATAATTCAAACAAGGATATTCGAGTAATCTGAATGTACCGAACTCGAATATCTAATCCTACATCGAGCATACATATGTACATATTTCATAATGAAATATACATAAACGAAAGAGATTGGATATGCGTGAAACGTGTATCAGCAATATGTACATTGTACAATTCCAAAATTAAAAATATTGATTCTGTTTGTACCTACATACATATGTGTAAGTTTTATACAAAAATATCAATTTTTGAAATTCATCAAGGAAGATTTTCGAGGTAGTTCTATTTAATGCTCTTAAATGAATTAAGTTGTTTTAATTATATTTTTCCCGTGATGCTATTACTAGTTGCCCCTGAGCGACACAGATTATAAATTTTGAAATCACATCCATAGTGGTGACGTAGTGGGTAGGATGGTTTTGCCAATTTGATGAGGAACCATTTCAACAATAAAATCAGATAAATTGGCTAACTCTGATAAGAAACGATCGATTTGGAGTCACAAATATTGAAGTCTGCTCAGCAGTACTACGAAAATACTTCCAAATAAATTATTTTTAATCGAAGCCAACGCAGGCATTGAACCCGGGAACCTCTCGGTGGTTAGCATTCTGCTTTTCTGAGATTCGGGACATATCGAATTAAAAGTAGTGATAGCAATTTGTGAATTAAGTAAAATAGAAATACTGTTTTTGGAACTGATAATTGGACTTCCGCCACTTTCTAATATATGTAAATATTTAGAGCAACGGTGCGCTTCGTTTTACCAACTTGCAATATCTCGATACTCGTTTTCTCAACTTTTTGCCTGTTTAAACAGTATACAAATATTTCTATATTGTATGCAAAAATGTTTTTTGTATACGTGTATGTAATATATTTCATATACGGGACACTTTGTGATCATTCATAGATTTTTAAGCTATTAAACACACCTTTAAAATATTTAAAAATGTTTCAAAATCAATTCTTACTATATTTTTCTTAATATTTAGAATTTATTTCGTAAATTAAGTATTTCGTTATGTATGTGTTTTGTAAACATACATATACAAACTCGATGACAAAATATTCCAAAAAAGCAATAATACCTTAACAAATCTAATGAAGCCTGCAACTGCCTGACAGAATGATAATGAATAAAAATAAATGAATTAACATAAAAATTAGAAAGTAAATGAATCCATATAAGTTTCAAAATAAATTAATCGTTATCTAACTGGCTTTAAGATATTAATTATTAATATAGGTAATACAATTCAATAAAATTATAGATTTTTTACAAGCAATATGCTTTAAAGTTTAGCACCAAGTGATCAGTGGGTTCGATCCGCCATACTGCTGGTTAGATTTGGGGGTATTTGTGACTCCAAATCGATCGTTTGATTTTTTTTTTGATTTTTAAATGCTTTTTATTATTACGAAATTATGTTCACAATACATCTTATATCTATTTTAATAGCTACTGATCTACTGATCATTTTCTATTTTACAATTTTAATTTAATTTGGTTAGTAATCACTGTATTATATTATTCTAATGTTAATCTAAAGCATAATAGGAAAAAGAGCTCAAAAACCTATTTACAATCCTTATAAATGTTCATAATACATCTAATACATAATATTAATTAAAGACTATCTAAAGTCGATGACCTAAAGCAGATTGTGTTTAGGTAATCTGTGTTTATACCTGAAGGGTATAGACATTTTGTTGTAATCACCGAGACTCTTCACAAGTGTGTTAGTATGGTTATTAGTGATTCTTTCATAGAATCTACTGGTTAGTTTGTTAGTAATGTCTGTAACAAACGGAATATTATATATAGCATGCAGTTTTTTCAGGTTAGTATATATGGGTGTATTATAAATTATTTTAAGGGATTTATTTTGTATTACTTGGAGCTTGGAAAGGTTAGTATTCGAGGCGTTATTCCATACAGGTGAAGCATAGGTTAATAATGGTAATATGAGCGCGCGATATAATTTTATTTTATTTAGCGTTGATAAAGAACTATGGCGATTAAATATTGGATATATTGAGGATATACCCCGCATCGCCTTGAATTTCGCTGCCTCAATGTGAGGTGCCCATCTCATTCTTTTATCAAACGTTACTCCTAAATATTTTATTACTGACTGCCATTTCAGACTTTCTCCAGAGGGGATTTTCAGATCTGAACTTGGCTTATGTTTTCTAACACTAAAGAATATGGCGTCTGTTTTGGTTTGATTAATTTGAATTTTCCACTTAGTGAAGTGTTCAGTCATTGTTTTAATTGCAAATTCAAGATTTTTAAGAATAGTGTCTGGTTTTTTGCTACTTGTGAAGCAAGCTGTATCATCTGCATATAGGGCTATGTGACAGTTTTTTGGAATAGGTATGTCATTTATATATATGGAGAACAAGAGTGGGCCAAGCAAGCTCCCCTGCGGAACGCCAGCTGCGATTTTTTTTGGAGACGATAATTCATTATTTACGCTAACCACTAGCTTTCTACGAGTTAAGTACGATTTGATGATGAGAATTAGGTAGTTTGGTATTTTGTTAATAAGGAGCTTATGAATGAGTCCATCGTGCCAAACTGTGTCGAAGGCCAAACTGTGTCGAAGGACTATCCAATATGTTCTTCGTCACGTGTTCAGTTAGTCTTGTTAGTTGTTGGGTCGTGGAATGTCCAGTGCGAAATCCAAATTGTTCATTTATTAATTTCTTATTTACGACTTTAAGTAAACGTGTGTAGATTATTTTTTCCAGAATTTTTGAAAGCGTGCAAAGTAAGCTAATGGGTCGATAATTGGCCGGGTTTTTTGAGCTTTTATCGGGCTTAAGTATGGGAATTACGTTGGCTGTTTTCCAGTATTCTGGGAAATACCCGGTGAGTAAACATGCGTTGAATATTTTAGATAGTGAGACTAAAGCTTTAAATGGAAGTTGTTTGATTGTGATGTTATCTATTGAATCTCGCCCAGGTGCCTTTTTATTTTTTAAATTACGTATTATATTTTGGATTTCACACGGATGCACCAATTTTATATTTTTAGTACTGTTAGTGGGAGTTTTTGTGATGATTTTAATGGACCGGTTGACTTTATTATGCGTTGGTATGTGATTGTAATGTTGTGTGAGTGTGTGATGTTTTTGGAAGGATTTTGATAATAGTTCTGCTTTGTCGCAATCACGCGTCACTGAGATTCCTGCATCATCTAATGGAGGAATCGAGTTTTTTGTCCTGCGAATCGCTTTAGCTAATTTCCATAGAGAGCCATCAACTGAGCTCAATTTTTCTAATTTTTTAGACCAAGCTTCATTTTTGATTTCTTTGATTCTAATTTTAATTTGATATGTGAGCTTATTAATTAATGTTTTCAATGCTGGATTTTTTGATGTTTGCCAAATTTTACGGAGTTTATTTTTACTTTTAATTAGATTTGCGACAAAGTCAGTTATCTCTAATTTGTGTTCAATGTATTGTGTCTTAGGTATGTGAAGGTGTTTGGATCGAGTTATTGATTCCGTTAGGTGTATTATGGAGCTGTCGATTTCGGTTTTGTTTGTGAGTGTGGTAGAAGTTAGAATGGTTTGGTCATTTATGTACGACTTGAACTCTCGCCAGTTAGCTCTCCCGTAATCCCAACTATGCTTGATGATTTCCTCGGGTTTCCCGTCGATTGAGAAGATTATCGGGAGATGATCAGACGACAGGGTTTGAAGGGCATTTGGTGTCGATATTTTTGGGCAGTTCTTGACGAGGACAAGATCTAGTGTGGATGGTTGTGAGTTATTTGTGGGATAGTGTGTGTATGTATCCGGATGAAGTAAGATTGTATCTGTTAGTTGAATGTATTTAAAAAGAGTTGTGCCTTGTTGGTCAGTGTTTACGCAACTCCATAACGGATGTTTGGCATTAAAGTCACCAGCTACCACTACCGAACTACCAATGTTAAATATTTTGTTAAGATCGGATGCCAATAATCGTTTTTGGGGAGGATTGTAAGCGGATGCTACTATGTGACGGGTGTTGTTAATTGTTAGTTCGATGGCGGTTAGTTCTAAATTTTTTAGTGGCGGGGTTATTACGCGACAATGTTTAATTGACGATTTTATAAAAATGGCAACTCCCCCTCCATGCTGTTCTCGGTCTTCGCGATAGCAGTTAAAGTTAGGTAGGTTAATACGGATATGAGGTTTTAAGAAGGTCTCGGAGATTAAAACTATGTCAACACAGTACTCACCGATCGCCGACTCTAGTTCGTCAATCTTATTCTTAAGTCCACGAGCATTCCAAGCTAGAATGTTCAGTCGCCTCCCGTTAATCAAAGACATCGAGATATTCGACAAGCATGAGTGCCAGCTCTAGTTTGTCGGTGCAACCGCTGGCCTTGGCACGAATCTCCTGGAGGATCTTCAACATCTTCGTCATAGACGCCATGGAAGTTAGGTCTGTTGTTGGTTGAATGTTGGGATTGGTTGGTTGGTGGGGGTTTTTAGGGATATTTGGGATATTTGGTGAAGGAGTTTTAATGGTCGGTAGCTTTGGGAAGTTATGATCGTTAACGACCGGGATATTTTGTGGCTGCGCCACTGGGAGTTTCCAAGGGTTGGCTTTGACAATTGATGCTCGATTCTTCCTCGATTCCAGCATTTTCAGATAGCTCTGTCTTTTTGGACAGTCTTTGAAGTTAGCGGGGTGAGATCCTGAACAGCCTGAGCACACAGCAGGGGTAACTATTCCTTGATTGCATTGTGCGGTGAGGTGAGTGCCGGCACATTTGACGCACTTGGCCTGCCGATTGCAGTTTTTCGCAGCGTGTCCATATTCTTGGCATCTGAAACATTGAGTAATATTTTGTGATTTAGTAGTATATTTAACGACACTGACCTTTGTGTAACAGATGTACCGGATTTCTTTAATCTTCTTTGCCGATACCGATGGCTCGAAGAACACCAAGTATAGCTCGGTGGCGTTGCTCCTAGGCTCCTTCGTCTTCATCTGTATCACTTTGGTTACAGGGAATCCCTGTCTGATGATGTCATCTTTAATATCAGCTTCCGGCAATTTCGGCAAGCCACGTACGACACTTTTTATTTCCTTTTCCTCCTTCCTGGAAAAGGTATGGAATTGTCGGTCTGGTGTCAATCCATCCCGAAGTTTTTTAAAGTCTTCAAGACTTTTACATTGTATCTTGACATTATTTTGACCAATGTAAGTCATTGTGAAGTCTTTTATAAACTTCTTGATCGACTCGATCATGCTGCCGTGAGTGCCAGTAGCTGTCATGATGATGGGCGGGATTCTTCCACCGCTTCTGGGGACATCGGAAACTTCCAAGAGCCCTTCAAATTTGTTTTTCTCCTGAATTTTAAATTCAGGAGCAACATCTTTCACGTTCTTTGCCGTATGTTTTGGAAACTGCCACTCGGTCTCCATCTGAGCGGTCTGAGAGCAGCCTGGTTGAGGTGCTTCGGTTGTAGTTATCAGTGTCTTCTTAATTCGCTTTTTCAGGTTGGATCCTCGCATGGTGCCAACATGTGTTCGTTTGGTGTTCGTTTTGTGGGGGGTGTTTGTGGTGTATGTTAAAAGGTGTGGGTTTTTTGACGGTATGGCGTATCGCTGTATTATGAGCGCTCGCACAGAGAGTACGTCTTCGGCACGTCCGTTCTCACGGAGCGTCGAGAGACGAGTGTGGAATCGATCGTTTCTTATCAGAGTTTGCCACTTTGATATGATCATTGTTAAAACGGTTCTTCAAAATAAGCAAAAAATCATCTTTCCTGTTGTCACAAATCTTCTGTATTTATTGTGTGCATAATTTGTAAAAATTTTGAACAAAATCTAAATCCATAGATGTCTCAATGGATTAATTTTGTAATTAATTAATTAATTAATTGTTATTTCGTGTTCTTCAGCTTCTGTAAATACAGTGATTTATGTAATAATAAAATGCTGCATTGTTTGTAATTAATTGTCCGGGAAGGTGCATTGGGGTCTTCCTGTCAAGCCTTCCTGGTATATATCTATGTAAAAATAAAATAAAATGCATGAATGTAGCAGGTTGGTATCAAAAGTAAACATGTATGTAAAATACATTTGTACATATGTTTTTAAGACGAGATTGAGATTGCGCGAGCCCAATATTTATGGTCGCGGCTTCAGCGTTCGCGCGGTGATATACATTCGACGAGTTTGCCGAGCTGCCGACTCTCTCAAATCGAATTATTTCCAGTTAAAACTAATCCCGCGATCTCAAGTTTAGCGCTTTGATACCAAGAGGTTGGAGTTCGAATCCCAGTGTGGCAGAATTAAAGGCGCAGATAAGTTAGAGCGGCGGATTTTAGACCCGGAGTTTAGGGATTTTCAATTGACTAACATAATATACCACCCCCTCCCAAATCCCGACAAACATACAAGTCAACAAAACCCCCCATATATATATAACCTCATTAAAACCACACTGAATGTATAAACAATATACATATGTAAGTATGAGTTAATTATGTGATTGAAATTTTATATTTATATTTTTCAAAAATTCCCTCTATGTGAATAATTTTCGTTGTTCGGTTACGCTAATTCGCATATTGCAATCTTGAGAATTTCTCACTCGAAAATTGATTTTCTGGGGAACAGGTGGAGTAAATTTTCTCATTCTCCATCAACTCCGGTGAGCATTTTCATTCGACGTTAATTCACCCACTGATGCCCCAAAAATGAATATATTTTTTTTTAATATCATCGTGTGCCTCAATTGATTCGAAAATACATTTCAGCATTTTATTCTTCAAGAATTATGCAAATTTATTTATGAATTATTCATAGAAAAAAAAAGCGCATAAATAATATAATTTTCAAAGGAACGGATGGAGATTAATGGAGACAGGATTTAATTCATACGATTTGATTTGTATCTCGGAATATAGGTATTTCGCTTTTGATCTGTTTGATCATTTTTTAATTAACGTATTCCCAACAGATACATATTATACAATTGTAATTCAGGCAAAACTTAACTAATAAGCGTACAATCTTTTGACAAACAACCGCAGTCGAACTTTCCAATTCCAATTCGCTAATTTGATAATATATCTCGACCTTGAGAGTAAATTCGTGACCCCACTAATAAATTCGGGAAACATACAAACACGTGCATGCGAATTGTTCCATAAGTTACCATTATAATATGTACACACAATTTCTCAAGTGAATTAAATTATTCTCACAAATATATTCGTATTTGAGAATTTGTACATACATACATATGTAAATACATATATGAATAAATAATTAAACATTAAAGAAATTGTCTCAGTCGTAAATATATCGATTAATCCACCCGAATCTCGATATCGAATATGTTCACTTTTAGGCGTCAAATTAACCGATAAGAGTCGTCTGGGGAGATTAAGAGAGAAAAAGTAATTTTGAGGATTCCCTCTGGGAAATCAAATAATTAATTAAGACGTGACACAACAAAGGTATAAAGAAGTTTGCGCAAAGAAAATTACTAGAACTATTGTGGCCATCGAAAAGAAGGGGAATCGAATTTCTTATTATGTGTTTATACATACATACATATACCTATATATATATCAACTTGAGATAAGATTTTTTTGAAAAGACTCGAAGCCAGTGATTTTTTTTCATTATAGATGTACATATACAATACATATTGTATATTTTACCGGTAGTTTACGAATATTTCATAGGTTCATACAGATTGTCTTGGGAAATTTCCGATTCATTTAAATAAGCCGAATGAATTACCAATATATACAGAATTGTAATAATCATTCATCATCATCATTTTCATTTACAGCCATTTACTATCCACTACTGCATGAAGGCCTCTCCAATATGCTTCCATTCGTCTTTTTTTACCCAGCTCTCATCCATCCCCACACATTTTTCAAATAATTTCGTTTACCCATCATTATTGAGGCCTTCCTATTTAATTCTCTCAGGTACCATTTTAGTTCTTCTTTTGCCCACCTTTCCATTATTATTTCCACCATTATTCTAGCCACGTCGCCCGCCTATTGCCATTTCAATCTTTTTACTCTATCCACTATGTCCACTACCATTGTCATACTTCTCACCCGCGTATTCCGCTTTCTGTCTTTCCACGTTATGCCGAGCATACAGCGTTCCATATTTTTCATGCATTGGACTTTGTGTAGCAACTTGGCGGCCAATCAAGATTCCCATCCATACGTCATCACTGGCAAAACACATTGATCGAAGATCTTTTTCTGCGGACAAAGTGGTATTTTTCATTTTAAAACCGCATTCAGTCGTCAAAATGCACTCCAACCTAATTTCATACGAATCATTAATGTCACTAAATCCATTATCCTTGTCATACTTCATACTTGCGTATTTCGTTTCATATATGTATCTGCTCGTGACTTTTTTTAGGATATTATACTTTGTGTAGCATATTGGCGTCCAATGTCTATCCATGCGCCATCAACGACTGTAAATTTTAACATTCAGTAGTATAAAATTTTATTTTCCATACATATAATAGCACGCTCTCTTACTCGCAATTGATATCTAAAGAGAACGTAAAAATTACGACCCAGATAGGTCACGAATACATGATATGACAACCTCTAAAGGGATTTGACCCATAATTAACGGTGAATAGCCACCATAAAACTGGATTTTGCGTCGCAGATTAGCGACTTTTTCTAAGGCTTAGGGTCGCGATCACTATTCAAAACGCGTGGCCTTTTATCGCATCCCTCCTATTCTCGAAATATAAAATGAATTTTTGCTTTCACTTTTTTTCTCCACCCATCCAAGCTGAGCTATTATTAATTACGTCCGAATAGAATTTCACGACTCATCCGATCCGGCTAATAGCGAAGGTGGACTGAAAGAAAATATCCATATGGTGGAGCACATTAATCACCTCAAGGCGCAGGGTTTGTCAATGCCGATCATCCGAGGGTTAAAATGGTGCTAGGTTACCAGTTTAATTAAGTGAAAAAGTAAAAAAAAAATTAGGTCATTTATGCCTTCCGTCGTTGAAAACAAGTTTTCGCACGAGATGAAAGCCTCGCCCAGTATCGACATTTCATTAATGAAAATCGTGAAGGTTTTACCTTTTCGCGAATGCGTGACTTTGTCAACACTCAAAAATTGTCTAAAATTAATGAGAATGATCGACCAAATTCAAAGTATATATGCGAAATTGTAAAAGGATTTCAGATAAGTTTCAATAGAAATTTTCATTGTAGCGTATTCAATAGATATAAAGTTTGCGAAGCACAATTTAGAACTCTAACTTCACTCGTGACTTTCTTATCAAACGTTCATAGATTTAATATTATTCATATTAACTAAGTGAGGAAGTATATTACAAAGGCTTTAGCTTTTAGCATAATAATTTTAATCTTACAGATGGAACTCCTAGAATTCAATTATATTAAAGAAGAGGAAATAAAGACACGCATGAAATTAGGATCAAGTGCATTTGCACGAATGAATGCCGTTTTTAAATCGAAAATTTCACTAGGTCAATGTGTCCTGTCAGTGATGACGTATCACTAAAATGGATGCGAAACTTAGGCATTAAACGCCAGAATTCTGCATAAGGTCCAGTGCACTTAAAGAAGTATGCAACGCTGTATGATTTGCGTAACGAGGAGAGATAAGGAAAACGTGGGTTAGAAGTATGACAAAGGTGGTTAATGTAATGGTAAGAGTAAAGAGATTGAAATAGCAATGGGCGAGTCACGTAGTTAGAAGAACGGGCGATAGATGGGAGAAATAAGTGCTCGAATGACAACCAAGAGTATAAAGGTGCAAAGAAGGCCGCAAAGGAGATGGGTGAATGGAATCAGAAAAATGTGTGAGATGGGTGGATGAGAGTTGCACTAAACAGAGACGGATGGAAGCGTGTTGAAGAGGCCTTCATCCAGCAGTGGATGGTCAATGGCTATGGACTGGAATGGAATGATGATGACAAAGATCTACAACAATTAAATGTTTATAAAGTTTTCCTAGGTGAATGATTTTAATTTTAAGATGAAATTTATTTGATAATTTTTAGTTTGAAACATGCAAACTTATTAGAACCACAAGATATTAGTTCTCATTTGAAACATTGATTATTTTGTTCTTCTTTTATTAAGGAAGTTATGGTTCAATCAAGGCCGAAACTTAAAATATGAAAACTGTAAAAAATTTCAATGTCGTATACGATCGACGTATTTATGTAAATTACAAATATACAGCATGTTCAAAAATGCGGCACACGTATGGCGGAAAGCTCTCTCGCGCCAGATTGAATGTTTTTATTTGGAGGATTCGATTAGAGCAGGTTCGTTCGACGAAATTGGATGACCAACGGGGTGTACAATACCCCGTTGTTAAAAATCAAATTGAAAATGTTTTCATTGAATTTTGAAGCGCGATTTTATTTCGAAAATTCATCGCCGCGTACGTACACAATACACGTCCAATATATCGGATCGGCGTTTTGTGTTTCGGGAGTGGTCCGAACCATTATATTTGGCCGTTGTTCACGTTCACACACAACAACCCAATTTGGCTTTTATGGATCGTGTTTAAAAAATGTCTGATAATAAACATCATTTTAACGCCTGAGTGCATATTGAAAGATGAGAGCGATATACAATATACATACATATACATATGTATATACCCACCCAAAAAATGCCTCGTTGCCATCCATGAAAATGATGGTATACAATATGCATGTATATAAATACATTTAGTTATTTAAATGATCTCAAAATTAACAGTTATTATATTTTTATAGTCAAAGTTAGAATTAAACTGTATTATTCAGGACCATTTTATATGGAATGTAATTGTTGTAAAAGTGGACGTGTAATACTAATAAGAAAACTTGAAACTCTGATTTTACATACATATGTATATTGTTGTCCAAAATATTTGGTGACAAAAATATTAAGAAAATGTATTTTAATATCATTCCGAGCCATCTTTTATTTTTATTTTTCAAATACACATATGTATTTATACCAAGAAGGCCTAATAGGTAATAATCGGCGAATTTATAATTTGCCAGAAATAGGTAAATGATGCCAAGTTTTTGAATCCGTTTCAATCAAAATCAGATATATTGGCAAACTATGATAGGAAAGATCGACCTGGAGTTACATATCCAAGGCCTGGCCAGTGGCACCAAACAGGGATTGAACCCATGACCACTTGTTTTATAAGCATTACATGCTATACACAAATTTTAGTTAACTTGTTTGTTAAAATAAATATATATATATATATATATATATATATATATATATATATATATATATATATATATATATATATATATATATATATATATATATATATATATATATATATATATATATATGTATAAAACACACGTTGTCGAGCTTTTATTTGACCAAAAGTTTGCCTGAGCGTTTCAAGGGCACTTTACGTGAACCCGAGAGGATTTTCATTATTGACACAGGGTGCTTTCGAAACGCCTTCACTCCCTCTATAATAATATATAACACATATTATAGAACATTATGAACAATAATCTTCCCACATATCAAACTTAAAATCGATACACCGAACAGCCGCTCAAACACATAGTTTAAAATTAATATTATAAACCTTCGTTTCCTCCTCCGGTCTATCCTCGAATTTCCCTGAGAATTGTTTATTAAGAGGATGTTAAACTAATCGCCTCAACGCCACGTAAACTTTAACGTACACCCTATTAAAATAGTTGCATATAATTTTTATCCCAACAAGACGTAAAAATAAATTAACATTGAATAATTGCTGTTTGTTCACGATACGAAAACGAAATCCAAGCTATTGAACCCTATGTCAATATTATCAAACCACACACACACAAACTGATAGACGGAAGTATAATCGATATTGAAGTTTACCGACGTCTTTCCAAATAATGAAAGTCGTATTTGAAAAGAACAAAAGCAAACATTCAAGTCATACTTTAACAAATAATTTATATACATATACATATATATACACGAATATCTATTATATATCCAATAATTTTAATAGAATCACTATCCATCAAATGAAAAGTGTAAAGAGCAGTAATGGCGCGAGTGAGCCGTCACGCTCAGAATAACTGCTTGTTGTTGGCTAATGGCGTATTTCTTGATTGATTGATGCTGTGTTTGTACGTGTGCATGTAACACAAGAAACATCCACTGATAAAAGCTTCAGAGGAGAAAAAATAATTTAAAAAAAATATATACACGAAGATAAAGTAAAAAAAAATTCGGATGTGACCAACCCACGACTTAATCTATGAATTTGAGGAATATAAGAAGGTCACAAAAGAAAATTAGATATTGAACCGTTCAGACACATTCACACATACCGGCAGCATTATGAAATACTAACAGCATTTTTGATACAAATTGAGCGCAAATGTATGGAAAATTGCACGAGACAAAAGTTCTACATACTTCCGGTTGCCGGAATTTGTTCAATTTTTTTTATTACTTAAAATCACTATGAGTATTATACACAATAAATATCAAGAAAATTAAAATAATTTAAAAGGTCAAAATAAAATAATGAAATATTGTTTTAAAAAAAAATACTACTTCCGGTTTACGAATTCTGACAAAAACCTTATCAGCTTAAGTTAGTATATAAAGAATACAGAATATAAAGTTTCAGATTGATACGTTCAGGGGTGTGGACAGAGTAGTGGCGACAATATTTTTGATCTTTCTAAGAGGAAAAAATCCCTCTTCCGGTTTATAAAATTGAATGATTTTTTTTTATTTTCATCATGAAGATCACACATGTCTAAGGGGTTGAAAAAAATAGTGGAAAAAAAATCGCACAAGAGTACGCTGCCATTTCTGGTTGACGTATAATTACCAAATTTTATACATAACTTGGTATTAAGCTTAAAATGATAGATATGAAATTTCAGTTCAATAAACTGGAAGGTTTCTGAGAAAAATATTAAAACCCTCGATTCTCTAGAGTAAAAGTACTACTTGCGGTTCAGGTAAAAATATTTAAAAAACATTAGGGTATAAAATTTATAATTTCTATTACACGAAAAAAAATTTTAGACCGATCCAGTTATCGGCTTGGGAAATAATTTAATTTAAAAACATAAAAAAGAGGACACCTATAAGGGGAGGTACCGTTTCCGGTCAACTTAATTTGAAAAAAATTTACGTCGTGTCGGATAGTTCAAAAAATCCCCAAAATACACACACACAATTTTATAGATCCTGAAAATGTGATCACTGATCGATTCTGAGATCGAATCAGTCAAAATCTCGAGTTCGAATTCGCATGATTACAAAACTTCATCTATTGTTTATACGTACATAGATAAAGTAAAAAAAAACGAAGCTTTTGCAATATTAAATTGAACATTGAATACTTGCGTGAAATAATTACAATTTTTTTTACAATTAATTATATTTTATAAAGTTTCAGTACAGTATATGGAATTTAAAACGTGGCACGCGCCGTGTGTGGCACGTCACGTGTGCCGGAGATTATTGCACAACAAGACACTTAATTAATTAATATATTCTCCATACCGAAAATTTACCGTATACTTTACGCACACTAAAATATATAAATAAGATTGGACTGAAAATTGCTGTTCATGTTAAATTTTAATTAAAAGTCAAGGAAATTCAAAGCTTAGATTAAATACATTAAATTCGAATAAATTTTGATAAACAAGACGCATATGTACATACATGTAATATTATATATGAAATAAAATAGCCGACTACTACACAGTTTCTGTTTTATTTTTAAATAACAATAACATTTGCATTTACATAAAATTAAAGATTAAGAATCTTATACGAAAAACAATGGTTAATTATTTCTGTCAATGCTATCCGGGGAATATTTATCCTATTTCCACCGGTACACACGAGTAAATGTTGAAAGCCACCGATTTACATAAATTAACATAGCCGATTTGGTGGAAAATTCATATATATAAAATTATTTACCCTTGATTTATTATGTATTCACAGTTTTCTTTTATAAATGTGACTATTATGTGAATAAATTCAATGCTAATTCGAAACGAATTGTCTTCGTACATCTGGGTACATAAAAAAAATAAACAATGTTATTCTTTTGCGTATCGATTTTAACGCCGAACACGCAAAAACATGCTTATCGGTGTTTAGCGTGACTTTGCAACACCAAAGACGTGCGATTTAACTTCAGAAATTAGCCTTGTTTTCTCGGAATTAATAAAGTCCCCCAAGTATCGTTGTGCAGGAAGGACGTACGCTCTGCGAAAATTAATTCTACGTCAAGTCGTCATTCTGCGAGCACAAACTATATATTTATTTTTTTACATATATACATACATATACCAGGAAGGCCTTACAGGTAACCCCAATGCGCCTTCCTGGTCAATTACAAACATTGCAGCATTTTTTTTTCAAGTCGCTGAATTACGAGACACTGGAAAACTCGCAAATTAACGAGACATCTATGAATTGTACATACATTTTTTTGTACATTAATCAATCTCAAGTAGTGGTGACATAATAGGTAGGAAGGATATTTAGCCAATTTTATCGGGAACCGTTTCAACAATGAAATCGGAAAGTCACAAATATCCAGGTCTGACCAGCAGCACTACAGATATACTCAGAAAAATTCTTCAATCGAGGTCAGCTTATGGGATCGAACCCGGCGCCTCTCGACGCTAAGCAGAAGCTTAACGACCGAGCTATGCTGCTGGCTATGAATATATAGATATAAACATATGTACATATATACATATATGTATATGTACATACATATGTATGTATATATGTATCTATTCATAATATATACATATAATCAGTGGTGTAATGCTAAATAAAAAAGAAACAGGTCGTTGTTTAATTTTTACGCCCCCTCCCTGCTTTTTTCCTCACTAAAAAAAACGTTATATCCTAATATTGGTTTTTTAAATATTAATAAAAAAAATCGAATAATAATTAAAAAATATTCTTAATTGTTGAAATTATGATGTATTTTTTAATATTTTATAAAAACTTCCATAATGCATCTTCTTCAACATTTTGGTTTTTTCAAACCCGAGTTTGTGTTAGTAATGCCAAAATCATATATATATGTATGTCAAAAAACTATTAAATTTTAACATGTGAATTTAGAGCTGATTATTTATTTATGCTGAGTTCCCTCATTTTATCTATCCTCAAGTGCTTAATGGTCAATAGTTCAAATTATGTTTTCTTTTAGAAGTTTTGGGTGGTTTTAGATAAAAAAGCCAACAAATTTCATAAACGTCCTTTAAGTTTTGAATGTGCTCAGATTAATATTCGATTGTGGTCATCGAGTGTTAGAACGAGAGTCTGCTCACAATATTTGGAATACAAAATTTTATGGGAAATTTTAGTCAAAATATTTTTAATTGTACTCGAAAAACAATGTTTATATCTATCAAAGTGCCAGGGTGGCGACCTGGCCCGACTACACCACTGCATATAATGTATATATTTGTACATACATATTTATATTTATGTACATACATATTTATATGTACATACATATTTACATGTATGTACATATAAATTCTTTATATGTACATACATATAAATATGTATATAAATATATGTATATGTACATACATATTTATATGTACATATATATTTGTATGCCGGGTCCGAATTACTTTTTCAGCTCTGGTTCCGGAATTCTATTTTATTTCAGATTCTCAATTCCTGTTTCAGTTCTGAATGCCGATTCCGATTTCAGTTCCTATTTCCGATCCCTGTTTCAGTCCCGATTCCCGATACTTGATTTCTGTTTCAGTTCTGATTCAAATTAATTATTACTATTTGTATTGTAACTTTATTTTAAATCATATAAATTTTTTCCGAAACCACCCGTTGAATTTTCAACGGGTACAAACATATATACTATATGTATATAAAACTAGTATATATATATATATATATATATATATATATATATATATATATATATATATATATATATATATACATATATACATATATGTATGTATATACATGCATATGTGCGTTTGTTTGCAGAATTTCTTTCGGGAATCGTTTATTTGATGATAGTAATGGCAACATGATACGATAAAAGCCGGATGAATTTTCACATAAATATTTCATCGATGGATATACATATATATTGGTACAGTTTCTGTATAATTCTTATAAAAATATTTTATTAAAGCACAAAAAAATTATAAATAATTTAACTTTATTGGTAAGTATAAATTAATCACTCTTGCGTGGAAAACTTAAGAGAATATATCTATGAAGTAATATTAGGACTTTGCACGTCCAGTGTATAAATTTCTCGTTAGTTTTTAAGAGATACGAGAAAGATTTATAGATGTAGGAAGTTGGTTGATAATTAAAACTTTCCGGGCATCCTTGGAAGGATTTTTCTCATTAATTACACAAAGCCTTCGGTACCGGGCATTGTTAATAATTCACAAAGAAACTTAAAATTAGCGTCATTCCACTGCAAGCTTTATGAATGCAGCTGAAATTCGCACTTACAACATCTTGTTTTGTACCACACGGTGACTCCCTGGGCGTTAGTTACCTGTTAATGGCAATGTCTAATAGAAATAGTTTTAAAGAACATATTAAAAGCTCTTAAAGTTTTTAATTTTGGCAATTAAGTAAATAAAACCGCTAATAGTCATTTCGATCGCTTCTCTGAGGGAACTTCATATATGTTCATATACATAGTATATGAATACATATATATACATATATATATATATATATATATATATATATATATATATATATATATATATATATATATATATATATATATATATATATGTACATATATGTATGTACATACATATATATGAAGTTCCCTAAATTTTAAGTTAATTTAAATTTAAGATTCCTAAATTTATTCATTTGATAGCAGGTATTTCTATTACTATTTAGAAGCCTTTTACTAGTTTCACTTTAGTTAGGTGAAATTCGTAACCGTCCGAAATTTGCGAGCTGATTTTCAACAACTTTCACTCTTCCGATCGCTTTGATATTTTATCGACATAGGAGGGTTAACTCTCATTAAAGTAGGCAAATATCTCCCACACGAATCTAGAGGAATTTAATCACTGTCGAAATCTTAAAAAATTATATTGGAATAATCTGTCAAGTTAAGGTAATGACGCCTAAACACAACAGTTGAACAGTTTTACCAAAAATGATACAATACACGGTATCTCCGATGACCGTCACATCGATAGGCAAATAATAGCACTATGTGTAAGATCAAAATTGCTAGCAAATCGGTTTAACTACTACAGTGTAGAGGTGAAGAGACAATTTATGTCATTTTGTACTAATATCTATACTGGAGAACTATGGACAAAATACAAACAATACAGAATGAGAGGATAAAGGTACAATATAAAAACTGTTACCAAGGGGTTAAAACACATCGCAGATGTTTGTGGAAGGGCACTTGCTTCACTTTGAGGTCATTCTCATGATGAGAGTGGCCTCCCTACGTTACTTTGTCTCTGTATCCGCAAATTATATTCTTGCTGCCGCGAATACTCATTTCAGGTCATCACTATAGTATATTCGATGGATGGGATGTCCTATAACAGGGATTGCGAAGCTTTTTGGGTCCGCGTGCCAAAAATTCTAAAATATTATTTCTCGATTGTGTGGCGTGCCCAAGCAGTAAACAAAACTAACAAAATAGAAAAAGTTAAAAATGATTTTCTTTTTCTAAAAATAAAGTCATAATCAATAATACACATCAGTTATTTTTAAATGAAAATTTTGCTGTTGTACATTCGATGACAAATTTTTAATATCTCGTTAATATTTCGTCACTTTTAGTAATAATACACAGGACTAACTGGATTCATCAGTCATTCTATTTCTTAAACTATATTTTATAAAATTCATTTCTGGAAATAATGACTACCATATGTAGAAGAGAAAATTGATAATATTGCCCTCGCTAGTTTTTTTAAATCGCTAAAGATTTCTGGAACGGCGTTCCAAGTTCTCATTATTTCTTCTCCGCATTTTTATTAATTATGTTCGTTAATCGATCACTTACAATTTTTTCCTAATCATTTCTCAAATCAACAAATTTTTGTTTCCATATCGAACTCGGTTGGAATTCGATAAATTGCATTTCAATGTCTTCCAGATTTAACCACTCGAAAATCTCCAAATTGACGTCATCTGCTGATACATAGTGTGTCTGGATATAAAAAAAATTTTGATGTCTTTTAAAATCTCCTGAATTGTTTGAATCTTGAAGAAAGCTCGTTAATTATCGATTGAATTACTACAGAAAATTCTCGTGTTAATTTGATTTGATCCGGCTTTTCTGCTGCAAAAACATTTGATAATTAATAAAACGGAATAAATTAATAGTTCACGGATTATTAAATCAAAATTATATCCATCTTCCATCCAAATTCTCAAACTTGCCACCTCGGGCACGCGTGCCCTAGGTTCGCCATCCCTGTCCTATAATATCTCCTGTAATATTCGATGGATAAATTAATAATTTAAATTATTATTTATTTATTATATGTGTATCGTGATTATAATATTTATTTTATCATTTGTTTTATATATATATTGTTGGATGACAGGTACTAAACTATTCTCCCTATCATCTGGAATAATTATTATTATTATAAATAATCCACGTGATATTAATAAAAGCATTAATTCTTAAAATATGGTTATGTATTGGGCTAGAAAGTATTAGGTATGCCCAGCTTTATTTATCAAGATTATATCTAAAAGACATTTCATTGGAACGGTCAGGCTGAAAGCCACTTTTCAACAGTTGTGTGAAACGATTTTTTTACGTCACATTTGACAAATAGTAAAATAGAATAGCTTGAATATGCAATTTAAATTTAATAACACAAAAACCTACGCAAACTCAATTCGACTGACCGACCACTCAGACTTGAGCGGAAATCAACAGACCCTAAATGGTCGTTTGTCCAACATCAATATTAGCTTTTAACGGAAGTTTCTAAAACGATCGATTTATCCAAACATCATGAAAAATTCGATGACAGTGAAAACCTACATATATGATAGAGAATATTCTTACGAAAATCTAGCACATCAACGCTCGCATATAAACTTGTAATATTGATGTTAAGCGGAAAAGCCACTAAAGCCTTTTCACGCTCCATAACTTTCCCATAAAAGTTGTGCAATAAAAAGTAAGAACCATTAATCGCACTGCCGGTCAAAATGAAAGTACATAACTAGATATGCAACGAACTAAAATTTATACAATGTATTACACCAGATACGGCCCAACCTCGGACACCGATGTAAGTAAAATATACAAATGTGTTTTGATGTACATACATACAGTCGGATCTAAAATTCGAATAAATCAATTAATAAATAGTAAAGATGTTCGATATACGTAATAATATGAGCCTATATGTAATTGATTAAATGCGGTTAGAGTGTAAGAAGTGTGTGATGAGAACGTACGTATAGCCCATTAGCCCTTTATTGGGGTATTTAATAGTAGAGGGCGGGACAGTTAAATCCTAACGACAGCTATGGATTTAATCATTTCTAATATATTTATGAAGGACGTTCTCAGCGACTATACGACGCGATAACTTTAACGTAAAGTGTATAATATTGTAAATATATGTATGTAATATAATGTGACTACAATACATACATATTATACATATATATTGTTACACTACACACCATGTAAGATACTTGAACCATTATCGGATGAACGTGTTCAAGGTGTTTATTACTTTAACTTTTGAGAGTGTACTTACACAATAAATTATAATACTTAAACGTAGCGAAATACGGCTACCTTAAGGGGTTTATAATGAAAATAAGTTTTGAAGATGGAAATCAATACTTATTAATTTTCTCTTGTTGTCTCTTCTCATTTTTGTTTATAAATGCCTATTTCATTTAATTTCGTAGTTAACACAAGTACCTATAGTAGAATACTTCTTATTAATTCAACTTCAACAATATATATATATATATATATATATATATATATATATATATATATATATATATATATATATATATATATATATATATATATATATATATAAATATATATATATATATATATACATATAAATATACACATATATATAAATAAATATTAGTAAAATATTTCAGCTGTAATAAAGTTATGAATGTGTTGATAAGGCACTAGTGGTTTGTGTCAGTCATCATTTGTGTCGACAATACTTTGAAGAGGGTCGAACTACAAACAATGAGAATCCCCTATGCTAGCGTTTTATCACAATATATGTATGTAATATAATCATACAGATTACATTAAGCAGTGTTTCATATAATAAAAGTGTTTTTATCAAATGAAACACCGATAAACAAAATTTTCGATTGCTATGCCGTATTTTTTTAAGAATTGAATTATGTAAATTTGAATGTTGAAACGACAATAATGCTGTCAACGGGGCTCTCAACGTCCGCTAAACCATCGTTGCTTATGATTTTATTGGTTTACTCCTATTTTAGGAAAGTGCATTAAGAAGACGGGAGAAAAGTCATCAAGAAAGTTACGTTGGTTATGGGTTCATGAATAACACGATAAAGCACTTGAGTACAGCGGAGAGGTTTTATTATTGTGTTTACAATTTAATGTAATTAAAAACTTATATTTTTATTAGCACGTATAAAACAAAATAAAACCTTATTTTTTCAATTGTAATTGTGAGAAACAATGTTCAAGGCACATCAGTAATAGACTGGACACTGGGATTTGAGTTACTGGTGATTACTAGGATGTGAAGAAATATTGCATACGAGGTTTTTAAAATGTAAAATTATTATTTTTGTATGATAAGGTTAATTGAAAAATTAAACGATGTTGGTCGATATGAGATACATATATGTATGTATATTACTAAGAAAAATGATGAAACAATATAAATTTAAAGAAAAGGAACAACAAAAAGGATATTGTTAAAAGAAGATCAAGATCTACATACATATATAAAAAGGATTTACAGGAATAGTTGGTGGAACAGGGATTAATGTGAAATAATGAAGAATTGAGGAGGGATCTGATTAGACATTGCAATAGGATCTTACTTAACAAATAAGGACGATCAATTATATAATATAATTCAAAACTTTAATATTTTCCTCCAATTTTTTGCTTAAAATACCTATTCCCAAATATACATACATATGTACATATCATACAGAAAATTTTATGGTGTTATCAACTGCTTAATGTTGACAATATTTTAGGTTGATCAAACTAAGAAAAATATGCTTATTTGTCAAAGTTAAAATTAAAATAACTGATCCTAATCATCGTTGACTATTTTGTGAAAACTTCCAATTAGATTCCATTCCAAGTAGATTTCAATTCTCCAATCACTCCATCAATATAATTCGCTATTTTCACGCCAATTATATGTACATAACACTTGGTTGGTTTTCCCATATACATACATACATATGTATAATACATATAACCCACAGTCTTATGTTATTGTAATTTATTCATAGTGGCGAGCGAAGTCAACATTGTGGAGGCGTCAATGGCTATATCGCCGGAGGTCTGTCAAACCCTCAACGGAGGGTCTGGGCAAAAAGGACATAGGGATTGAAAGTGCAAGGGATTGAAAAGATCGCTTGTTTTTGTGTCAACGCAATTACTCACACCCACGACTGCCGCCCTCACCACCGATCAATCAATCACGAGTCGCCCTTATCGACGTCTCACTCTCTTCTCCCTTTTTTCCTTCGAGAGAGGAAAAAATGAAAGCTCAAACTGCCACCGATGGCTTTTCTTCTTTCTTTTCTGCTTTGTAATCCAATAAGGCATCGGGTGTGATGTCGAGCGAACGTTCAACGCTGAGGTCAAAACGGTGAACGCATACGTAAAACGTACGCTGACCTTACGAACACAATTTATGTAATACATAAAAATTCATATGATTTCCTCTGATTGATGATATATTGTGATATCCAGCCGGTGATCACCTGGGGGTATCGACGATTGCTTCAAAGCTTCATTCACATTGTATTTTCAAAACGCAGGATTGTTTGCCGAATTTCCAATTGCGAATTTGTGACGGGGACACATTGGCGCCAAACAATAGCGGCGAATCACGCCTCGGCCATTGTTACCGTGACCGACCATTGTGGTTGCGTTGTCCATTGTCACCATTATTTTATATTGGAACCAATATTGCTGCTCTATTGATGAGAGAAATATCTTTAAGTGTTTACGGACAAACAAACAGTGGAAAAGGGCAGCGTTCGAAAGCAAAGATTTTGCGACTTGATCCTTTCAACAAAATCTAAGCTAAAAATAAAAATGAACACGTCCAACAAAGGATCTAGAAGTTATTACATTAATGACCTTCTGTGTTTGTGGAAACGATCAAATGAATAAACTAATCAAATATATAATTTCAAAATAGACTTTGTATGCTTGTCTGGTTCGTAGACATAAACAAATGAATATTCAAATAAATTTAAATAAAATAAAACTATTAAAATAAATTTAATAAAATGCTTACTACTAGATTGGCCATATTTAAGCGGTTTACAAATTACAAATACCGAACGAAGCCGGGTAATAATACTAGTATACAATATATACCGAGTAATTAAAATTACAATATGCAACTACTACAAGTAAAGAGAAAAAGTAAAAAAAACACGCATAACGAAATGAAATCAAATGCGATTAGAATGAACTCGAACTCGGGCGAGTACATTTGAATCCAGTGACGTTTAGACAGTATATCAAGATTTATATACGTAGGCCCTTGAGGGCTTAAGCGCCAAAGACATGGGGCTTTTTCTACGACGGAAAAACCTAAGAGCCCTCGTATACGTGCGCCAAATACGTACACTACTATATATTTGGTATTAACATTCAAAGTATGTGCAATATGTGATTTATTCGAATACGAAGAATTTGGAAACTCCGGGTGCTTTATGAAAATACACAGTCGCACACCCCTGCACATATTATATGTATAAACACGCCCACATTGGCTAAAAAAAAAACCACTAGAAACCACTCTATAATAAATACAATGGCGCCAAAAGACTTTCACTTTCTTTGAAATGTTTATTTCAATACTAAAACTATGCTGTGTAGAATATACATATATTCTTTGTACATGTAGCGGATAGTTGTGAGCGTTTTCCGCAGACTATCTGTTTGGTTTTAAATAAAATAATTCTAGTATACACATATATTGGCTCACTAAAACATATAATTTGTACACATACGTAAATATATTTTATGTATGTGCTGGCAAAAGAAGGGCTTTGCTTCCGCACGAGAAGAGCTTTTCAAAGACGTATTTCACAAATGACAAAATCCTGGCAGGATTCTTGCGAGCATTGCGATTCCTTTGTTTATTCTGATCTCGTTTAAAAACATATAAATAATTTATGTGCATATTATTATTTCGGAAAGAGTCAACAGCATTTCTAAATATTTTCAATGAAATAAATTACGGAATTTTCAATATTAGATTCAAAATTTATTCAATAGGAAGATGATATATACTTACATATCGATGTATGTATGTACTAGGGTTTCTGATTTCCCGGACTTTTGCAATTCCCGGGATCCCGGGACACATGTAAAAAAACTTTTTTTTTTTCAATTTAATATATTTTTTATTAATTAAAAAGATATAAAAAAGTAAACAATACATAATATATGTATCTATTAACTGGAAAAAATGTTATTATAAAAGTAAACTTATTTAAAGTAGCTTCTTAAGAATACTAAAATATTTAAATGAGAATTCGAAAGCCTATTTCTAGATTTGGTAGGTACTAAAATTTCCAGCATTGGAAAAAACTCTTTTAGTTTCGGTCGAAGTTGGTTTTTTTGTTAAAAGGGGCGAAAACAATTTTTTTAAATTATCGGTTTATTCTCCTGTCAGCATGTATATTTTAATTTCTTTTTTAAAGTCGAGGCTATTTTTATTTACGTTATTTTGTATATTCATCTTTGATAACTCCTTATTTAATTCTTCATTCATCGTCAAACACACAATTGTTTCATCTTCATCCGAATCTAAAAGAGTTTCTTCCAATGTGGAATCGTCAATACAAGAAGGATATACTCGCTTCATAATGGTTTTACCGTAGGATATACATTCGCCTTTATTACAACATTTAAAGAATGTTTTGTTCGGTATAAAATCAGAATTATTTAAAATTTGTGTTAAAAAAATCAGTTTTAGGCTTATTCTTTCTTCGATTTTAATTTTTGAGAATATTTTACGATTCTTTGTGTATTTGATTTATTATTTCCCTTCGTGTAGTCGTGAAAATGTTGTATGTTTTCAAGATTTTTTTAAATCCAATTCCCGGGATTAGAGATAAAAATTCCCGGGACACGGGACAACAAAAATTCCGCAAATTCCCGGGAATGTCTGTCCCGGGTCAGAAACCCTAGTATGTACATATGTAGAAATAATAATTGATTAACTTTTGCAACATTTTAAAAATATTCTTTTTCACGATTTAGATACATACATACATAGGCACATACAACAAATAAATTCATCAAATGCCAAATAATATATTCGTCGGGAGTGTTGAAATCACTGTGGCGCTTTCGACGCCTAATCCGCGTTAATTGATCCACTGGGGATAAAGGGTCATAAACTTTCAACTGGTAAAGTAACAATGCCAAAAGTAATTAACGTCGTCGTCTGGAAGAAGTCCTCGGGGAAGAGAGACGAATCCGCATCACGAAATCCTAAGATTTTAGTGCGGTGACTTAGTTTGCATTGACAACATCCCGCAACCTCTATTCAATTTAAAAGTGAACAAAAGAAAATCCATCTACGAACTTTAATTAAATATTTCAAATACATACTTTATGAAGATAATAGAAATTAAATTAAAAAAAAAGCTTGACTGGCTGGAAAATATGAAGATTCGTATAAATGTACATTTTTGTTTAACTTTCCCGCAAATGATGAAATATGGTCGAGGAAACGCTGAAGAGTTCACCGCACGTCCACAAAATGAAATATTTGCCCGTTTTCCATTTTTGAAGGGGTGTTTGATCGCGGTTGCAGCCAGTTCTCGTAATCTTGATCCCTTCATAAAGCGCCATGGTGCACCCTGCAGCTTTCTCATTACGTGCCTATTTTTTTACCCGGCTTTCAGGTTCTGGATGGCCAGGAGATGCCCGCAATTTGTCAGCTAGGATTTACTGAATCTGAAAACGTCTGCAGTGAAAAATGCACACATAATGTCGCTCCCCCCCCACCACCCTTCATGTAGACTTTCGCATTTTAGCTCGAACGTGAATGAGCAGTACTATTTTTATAAAATTCATTTACCGATTTCTATCAGCGAGAATGGAACATTCGATACTCGCTAAGAGCACTGAAAAGTGCTGGTTTTGAAAAGAGCAAGAGGAATTTTATATATGATTTCCCTTAACGAAGCTGTGTTCTTCATTATAAAAAAATTCTACGGAGCGTATTTGAATGAAACCATTTACAATCATCCATATCATATTGACGATAACCAGCACTAAATATATCTGTTGATCATGTTACTACATTTATTCAATTACAATACTGTAAGTCTTCACTCAAAACGCCTACCGATGTAATCGTACATTAACACAATAGACATAAAACTTTGTAACTTTCGTGAAAAAATGTATAAATTAGAATGAATATGATAAGTGCTTTTCCAGTGAACATTTCACGTAATAATACTGTAGGAGATAGGAGTAAAATGTTGATTGGATATGTTCCAATAAATATGTAATAATGTATGATAATTAATTCAGTAACTTGTGATGAAAGTTTATAGCATTTAAAACCATTAAATTATCGAGAAGGTGAATACATTTTCCGAACTTCCAAAATTTGAACACTGGAATATTCATTCTTCAAGCAAATAACTGAGCTATCGCCGAAGCAGACGTTACTATGATACGTACCTAGTTAGTATTAATGTAAAATGTTCGTGTCGCAACTCTTTTTCACAAGAGTGAATAACAATACGGGGGGGGCCGACTGGCACAGAAAAAGAGAAAGTATGAATTTTATATTCCGTGCGAGTGATCTCTATGGAAATCGTGTCTGGAAAATGAGAAAATCTTCGGTAAAAAACGCCGAATTTTTTCTTCGCGCCGGCTACCGATATTTTCGTGAAAAATCTCAGGGCGCGCTTTTCATCCCTTTATTATTCAGGGGCGATTTTTCACGTGGGACGGCCAGCGACGCGGCTGAAAAATTAAATGAGAGCGCATGCGCGCGTGAACGCCTAATAAGCGCGAAAAATTTCACACCACCGATCAACGTCAAACACAACTGTCTTGATAAAAGTAGACCTAACTAGTTGGGCAAAACGATAGATTGATACCTTTGTCACTTTCCAAATGGCGATAGATTACAATCGACTTCCAATAAAGTATATGTATATGTGTACTCCGAATAATGACTTATTTATGCAAAATTAAGAGTGGAGTAAATTGAATTTGAAATTAAGAAAATTCCATGAAAATATATTGAATTCTATGAAAATGTATTGAAATCCAATTACATTTCACGTACTCGTGTACACACATATACATATGTATGTATGTATGAGATGAACGCGTCGTAACCATACAACAAATATAATAATGGATTTTCATCGATTGTTAACTCGATTTGTATCGTATTAAATTAGTAACCGATAATTGTGAAATGCAGATGGATAGTAAATAAATGATCACGCTATTTCGTATTTTTGTTAGAATTTCGATGATTTAGAATCAATTGAATCAAGCAATTTAATTGATCAACAAACGTATCGGTGGTTGCGTTTATATTCAGCACCGAGAGGTTACCGGGTTCGATCCCGTGCTAATCTTTAATTTTGCTCGTTTCTCATCATAGTTTGCCAATTTATCTGATTTCATTGTTGAAACGGCCCCTCCATCAAATTGGCGAAAATAATCCTACCCTCTGTCACAAATATATGAATATGATTTATTACAAGTATAAATCCATGTCTCTATGGATTAATCATTAAATTGAACTAACATAAAATCGAAATCGTGCGTTCAATAAATATATACATACATATTTTTGAACAAAAATTAAATTCAAATTTGGGGGTTTCATATGTGAAAACTGTGAAATTGTCTGAATGGAATACGCTTGTTTAAGCATTTTTTTTATGAAAAGTTTTCGATTGATGGCTTCAAAACAGCGAAAACCTGCCTTGGATCTAAGATTAGTTATCAGGGATATGTAGTATGTATGTATTTATATCAAATTTTATTGTCTTATTTGAATTCCGTGACTGTGCGTAGTGGCCAAAATATAATATGGATGTAAAATATATAGATTTTGTCTAAATAATAATATGAATCACTTCAAAATGGTTAAACTGAAAATTGGCGTTAAGTGTGAACGACCACATCCAATTCGACACTAACCGAAATGAGCAGGTCACCAACACTTAGTATAATGAGACCGTTAAATATGAAAGCTCATCCATTTCCGGTAATTGATTTGCGGCATCAATATATTTACATACCTGCGAATAATATACATCGACATAATCTACGAAAATAAATTAAAACATTATATTCTACCTAAAAGTTTCAGACTAAAGCTGTCGGCATTTGAATGATAATGTAATTTGTTCACTTCCTTAAAATTGTGAATATCATCCGAGGGGAGTATCCACAATACTTTAGTACTCCACGGGGATGGCATTCGATGGCTTAAAAGCGTGACATGCCCACTTCACCGAAGCGAGTTGCGCTTTTGTCCCCATTCGTTACTGGTTGCGATGATGCTGCACTTTTTGTCTTACGCGAAAGGATCAGCCGTTGAGAAATTGAGATGAAAATGCGAAGGAGAATGACAGGAAAAGCGTGAGGCGGTGGGTTGTGGTTAAGATGAATTTGCATGTAGGAAGAGGGTGCCACCGCAACGCAGTCTTTGTAAGATTCTTTTACAGGAAGCGACGCTCCTGCAGACGGGAAATAAGATTCTGGCAGATTGCTAGAGGGAAACGAAACGACTACACAAAATGATGATTGAATCCCCTTTTATGTCCTTCGAAAAAAATGCAATACAGAGCGGTATAAGAGGTCTTAAGAACGGGATGAGTTTACATTTTGAGAAGAGAACAGGCCGAAACCTTTTTTAGATATTTGAAAAGACTTCAAATATAATCTGAAAATCACATCGTATTACATAGACCCAAAAATTGAGGAGATAACCCTTTCAAGCACGGCAATGCAACCCTTAATACATATAGTTTGAACAACTTTGGGTTCCACGTTAACAGGAAAATCAGAATTAATTATCTACACGTTCCTACACAGATACGGTTCACCGCAATTTTCAAATGAGACTTTCAAAAAGCTTTAAAAATGAATTTAAAAAAATTGGAGAAATAACGGTTCATCGGCTAAGTTTAACGATTGATGGAATCAAAATTAATATCTTGATTGACTACGATTTCAATGATTATAAAATTCAAATCGACCGTCTACGAATTCATACTATGGATACACTACCTGAAGATGGATTAAGAAAAATCGAATCAAAACAAAATAATTTAACGTTTATGTAATATTGAAAGATCGGCACTCATCGTCTTATCAGTGAACGGGCTCAACGGCCTATGAGAAAGCTGCGTTCAACAGCCAATAAGGTCTCGCGACAAATCGGCCAATAGAAACTAAGCTGGCTGTCCGAGATGTAATCAATGAACTACAATACAATACTCATTGTCCGATTTTGAAGCGCTTCTTTAATAAAATGATCTTAGATTTTTAGATGCGATATTAATAATGAAAAACCAAATTTTATAAGAGAAATTTTCATTTAAATACTTCGTTCTCAAGTTTTAATTCCATTGAAACTCATCCATTTCCACTGGAGGATTTTAATGCATTCCCTCTCAACTTGATCGCGAGCCGCTTTTGAAAGCTTTCGAGTAAATTATTAAACCTACACCGCGAACCATTACCACACATGGGTAAGCCAGCAGCGGTTGCACGTCGCCACACTCTGCCACACACAACTTTACCAAAGGCTGAAACAAACAACGAGAAAAAAAAGAAACGAAAAAAGGACAGTACGAGGCGCGAAAAGCGAGGCCATAAGAGCGGTAAGCTGGCCGGCCATTACCGAGCGCCGATAGCACCGCTAGTTTAAGCCGACGGCCGTCGTTTATCGCGCGGCGCTGCTGTCGCACCCATCCGAAAATGGGTCGTTTGTGCCCCCGCGGGTGTATAAAATAATAAAAAAAAAACATTGGACATAAACACCTGAACGTATGCGGATATACATACATACATATGTACGCAAACGTGAATTTTATTAGAATATTATAAATATGTATGTTTATTAATTCATGACAGAATTAATTCGAATTACGAAACGGATTGAAAAAATAACTGTTTTGCTTCAAAGAGAGTATTCAAATGTCAGCGTCAATATATTGAATCGAATTTTCCTTACATTATATTATTGGATTTACTACATTTTTCTAATAATATTTATGTACGTACAATACTTCCTATAAAAGCATATTAAGGCAAACATGTATTTATTTATTTATAGATTTTTGGACCATTGTGGCATTACAGGAAGAACCTAATGCGCCACAATGGCCTACATAAGAAAACAAACAAAAGAAAAATAGTACATAAAAATGAACATAAAGAAAAAAAAGAAGAAAATTAAGTTTATAATATTATATAACTAGTAGTTTTACCCGGCTTCTCTCGGTATTTGTAATATAAACTGCTTAAACATGGAAAATCTAATAGTAAACATTTTATTAAATTTATTTGAATAGTTTAATTTTATTTAAATTTATTTGTTTTTTTTACTAAACTTAGCGTAAAGGATTTTAAGAATCAAAACTTACATACATACAAAGTCTCTTTCGAAATTATATATAAGATGACAAAACATCCCTGCGAGAAATAAATGGAAGAGAGAAGATCAAAATTCCACTCATACGTCACATTCAATTATGAAAATAATCTTGAGCGTAGGCTACCAGACAAATAGGTTGGAATAACGTCCTATAATCTACGCTCACTAAAGGGCGCTACAGACGCTCTGGAATATCGGAGCGGTATGTTTTTTGCTAGACCGTGCGGCGAACGAGCAGAATTTGGTTCGACGTGCGGGGTACTAAATGCGCTTCGACCTGACAGTGAATGTTCCTACACACGCTACGGTCAGCGTCAACACCGGTCGCCGCAAGACATACCGCTCCGATATTCCAGAGCGTCTGTAGCGCCCTTAAGGTGGAAAATATCGCATTCGGGTTCAACAGCAACGATTTCAGTCGAATAGCTCTTGGAATAGTGAAATTTGTGAATTAAGTCAAACAGAAATAGTGTTTTTGGAACTGAAAATTGGACTTCCGCCAATTTCAAATATAATTGCTCATATATATATGTATATATATATATATATATATATATATATATATATATATATATATATATATATATATATATATATATACAATATTTGATTTTAATCATCACTTGTGATGGGGTTAATAATCATGTCCAATGAAGCAAGTATATAGAAAAGATCGGACTTTTCGATTGTGTTCGACCGACAAAAACTCGCATATTATATTCGTCTTGGCGAGCGTGGGGGGACAAACCTTGACCTTAGAGTCTGGCACTCCCGGTTGATATATGGTCCCCTCAGGATAAAGATGTCCTCCCTGCGCTCATAATAAATATTCCATTACGCAAACTGCTCTAAATATCCGAATTTGTATTCATGCGATACGCGTTTCGTGTGTCAACTACGATATTATACAATACGGCCAGGTACTGTATTCAAAATATGTCTAATATGTCTCATACAACACGTGAGGATATCAAAACGACGAATTGATACAGGTAAGATTGAATAAATGTACATACTATAATATATTCAGATGTGGTAGGAATATCACACGAAAAGATCGAAAAAAATGTACATCGAATGATGAGAAATATTACTTCGTAAGAGATAAATCTACTCGTAATAGCACATAATTGTTATTATAAATAATGATTCACAAGAAACGGATGCTTATGAATTAAACAGTATTTCATAAATTTCTTGTGTAACAATTATTTATTGACATAAAAATAACGGTAAATGCCATTTTAAAAGTTTTATGCGCAAAAAATTATATCACTCAAATTATGACCGTTTTTACGAACACACTTTTGGGATCGTTTTCGGAAATTCTCCTCCACTGTTCCCAGTGTTTTCATTTGTACGAATTGATTTTTTATTCCAGTTATCAGTTCTTCCAGTATGGGTGGCTATCTTTCGCACATGTGTGGTTTAAGATAGTTCCACAAATTACTGTTCACCTTTCCACTCTAGGAAAGGTCAGATGAACGGGTAGGCCAGGTGACATCACCAAAATGTGAAAAAACGCTCGACTGTACATACAAAGTGAAGCGCTTACCACATATTCCTCGTCTTCAAAGTTCTGGTTATATTCATTATTACTAGAATGATAACTAAATGGCATAAAGTAAGAAGTCGAGCAATTACCACTACATTTTTTTTTAGTAACCTCTTCTTATTTTTCTTTTCAGACGCCGAGTATTATTTATTAATAAAAACTTACGTTTGTCGTAGACCATATTGTATAAGTAGTAACCACGACACGCCACGTCTTTGAAATTGACATAAATCGGAGATCAACATCTCGCACATTAATATTATTTATATTTATGAATAGAAAAATAATAACGATTTGTAACAAATTGTAAAAAATTATAACAAATTGTAAAAAATTATAACAAATTGTTAAAAATTATAACAAATTGTAAAAAATTATAACAAATTGATTAACCTGCTAACTTATAGACAGTCCGTAGTAGTGCCTTAAAGTTATGATGAAATTTTATATGGAGTCCCGAATGGAACCGTCATAAACGTATTATAATATAATATATAATATATAAAGAGGCTAATATATGTGTGTGTGTGTGTCTTAACGCTAGCTGAACATAATAAATCGATAAAAAGCCTAAACTTTGTATAAATTCATTTCGTCGAGACTTGTGGCGTTGTGGAACCCGTGAACTCGAACACAAATATCCTCTTATGGATATATCTGAGTTTGGTGAGCTAACCGTTTACGCTATTGTCCAATTTTGATATCGGTCTTTTTTTTACATTAAAAATACGTAATTATAATAATTTTATTTAGCGAGGTTTTGAACCATTTTTTCATATTAAACAATGAAATATATATTTTAAATTGAAATTAATTTATTTATTTATTTATTTTTATTTATTTATTTTTTAGTTATGGATATATTTTAACGATATTCAAAAAAAAAATAATTTCGAAATATACCACTTGCTCTATACGCCAACACTCTGACGAGGGAGCCACGGCCTCTCTCATGGTGCGTACGCACCAAGCCAACGAACGGCCCACAGGCCAACTTTAAAAACCAGTAGCGTACAAAATATCGAAATAAAAATTAAATTTAAAAATTGAAATCAAATATCAAAATTAAAACTATTATTATTATATTAAAATTAAATTCAAGTATCAAAATAAAATTATAATCATTATATAAAAATTAAAATTAAATATTGAAAGTTAAAACAGAACATGCACAATTTAAATAAATTTTTGAGATTGACCTAAAATTAGATCATCAACAATCACATACAGGTAATCCTCGACTTTTGTTTGTCGAAGATGTTTTGACTTACGAAGATACGCACTAAGATCGAAAAAAAATCAAAGAATTATTATTTTTACTTCCCCGTAATGCGCAGTTACTGAGAATATATCATGTGTTAGTATGGGTGATCCAACGATTTTTGCTAATCCGGGGTGTTGTCGGTCACATCAAACGGATTTTTTTATTCTTCAATTGTTTCTCTCGTCGAAATAAATCAAGTAATTAAATCATTTCAGAGATAAAATTTATCGGATAATGTGTGATTATTAATTTTATTTCGACGAAAGAAAAAAAACCCTTTGACAAATCACCGACATCCGACACCACGTTTTTTTATGAATTGTTTTTTTTTATCGATCATCCAAGTGGAAATACAGTAACATCTCGTGACGACTTTAACAATATTTTTTTTCGCTCGTACGCAGAGAAATTATAATATTTCTCTGGTTTTAAATGCGGTATCGTCGTAATTAAAAATATTGTTGTAATTCAAAACATCAACGATGATCTAAATTTAGCTCAATCTCGCTCTTTAGCTTGATTTTGATATTTAATTTCAATTTTAAAATTTAATTTTTATTTCGATATTTTGTACGCTACTGCTGGTTAAAAAGTTGGCCCAAAATCGTCGTTGGTTTAGTCCGTAAGCACCATTATAAATGACACCTATAATGTAACCAGGTTTTTCGACCTATATTATTGTTCAAGGTTGCTGGGTCATTGACCGTAGTTTGTTTATAATTGATTTCGATTATAGCACGACTAAATATTTACGTTAACCTCTTGACTAAAACCATTTTCACGAACGTGTTGATATAAGAGTAAGTACATATACTTTTATTTAGCAAGGTTTTTAGCTTTTTGTTATATTAAATTATTTAAAATATAATTAATTTATTATTAATATTAAATTAATTATATTTTAATGATATTTGAAAAAAAATATGATAGCGCATCGAACACAACCTGTTTCTTTATATACATATATGTAACATAAAACTTTATTTTAATTCGTGTATCAAATCCATTCCGAAACCACCCGTTGAAATCAACGGATGGTGGCACAAAATTAGTTTATTCAATAACGATCACAAAACAAATATAAAAGATAAAATTAATCTTAGTAAAACGTTCAAATACAGTAGTCGGATCCACTTAAGCCCCGGTATTTATATTTTACCGTATATACATATTTGTATATTTAACCTGAAATTGAATTATATTTTATAATTTTACGCACGATAGACTGCATACGACAGTGGGATTAATTATGCTAGAGGGAAAAATTTATTCTTCATCGTAGTAATGCGTATACTTATGCGAGTTTGTCGCGTTTTAATGAACCGCACGTGTCCAGATGGCACAAAAGATTTATCTCCATCGTTGAGGGGTGACAGCCGGACCCAAAACCGGACAAAAAGCCTCCGGTTCCGGTTTACGAGCGTCGCCGAAATCGACGCTTCTATTAACCAACACCGTTACGTCAAACATGCATTCAGGCATTTAAGCTAAAAATTTCACGGGATCATGCTCACTCGGACGGATTTTTACAGATGGAAAAATATTTCAAATTCCAAAAAAATATATATGTACATATATTTCTATTACAAAAGAAAAAAAAATATGGCTGTGGGAAAAATATAATATACATACGTACGTTTGCAGATATATTATATTTATGTACATATATGTACATACGTGTAAACATTTTTTATAAGACATGCATGCCTACATATTATATTACATGTATTATATATTATAGTGCGCATACAATACGGAACGATATTAAATTCAAGGTACAAATATATTTACCATCCGGAAGGGAAAGCCTTGAGAAATCTGACCTAAGGTGAATTCCGTATGCATACATATACATACATATATATAAATACAAATGTACATACATATATACCGACTTTGATCGTTTACAAACATGGGATGTTTGATCGACTAATGGAAATTTACTATATATATTTGCTATACGTACATATATATATTTGATTGATATGAACCTGTATTAGATATTTCATTCATATTCCAAAATAATTGTATCATATACATATGTATGTAAACATACATGTGTATATGATACAATAACAGCGTATAAATATAATAAATAATATTTTATTATACATATATAAACAGTATATTCATGTTTTGTAGATGTAAATAGTATTAATAGTAGTAATAATATTAAACATATCTATGTACATACATATAATGTGAACATGCCTAATATTTATTTCAAATAAATATAATTTTAAAACATCGTAAAATATTTTAATTATCAATGTACACATTACTTCTAACTAGTTATTATTAAATTTAATAAATAAATAGTTGATGAAAAGTTTGAAATTCAAACTGAATATTTATAACAACTGCAAGTAAAACTATCAAAAACAGATCTCATTTATGTAAGGTAATTCATTTTACTATACGTTATAAGTTTAAATAAAATACGCACGTCTCATTTCAAATATTAGGTAAAAAGTTAAAGTTACTATTTTTTATTATAATAAAAAAATAAACTCACAATTTTTGTTTTTATGTTCATACTTTCCATTGAATCTCACCCTAAAATGTAAAGATATTGTATTAATTCAAAGTTATAATATTTAAACCGTCAAAATAATAGGCAAACTAACAACTAACCGTCAAAATAATAGGCAAACTAAAAAAATTGCATGGTGTCTCCATATGTAGTTGAAGTCCTCACCGCTTTTCTTCACAGGAAAATTGGAAGACACTCATAACATAATATTAACTTTAAAAACTTTTAATATTACATAGAACACTTTCACTCTCACAAAATGTATTATAATTTGATCATTTCAACTAACCAAACACTCCGAAATCGATTTTAGTAGATTGCGATTCGATCAAAATGGCGTGGATTTTTTTTATTGTAAATACATACATATAGCCCACTTCTATTTCTAACACTTTCGTTTTATCTGGACGATTATTTTACTAAACTAATCAATTGTGCCTTGAGTGCTAACTGGACTATCGTATCGTCTATTTCTCACACGTTAGAAATATATTACTAACAATTTTGCAACTTGTGTTTACTCGTAACTAACCAAACAAATATTACACTGATATTTCAAATAAAAATAACTGCTTAATATTATAATTTATAGAAACAAATGAACATTATATTATCTTCCATTCTTTGATATGGATTTGTTTAAGTCTGTGTAATAATTAAATTAAAATTAAAGTGATCCATCACGTTGAAGTGACCTGCCACACCCGGAAGATCATAAAGACGAGTTTGATTTCTTTGAATGATGTGCAATATAAGGTACTCTATTATATTATATTATATATAATTGTATTACATGTGTGATGTGTGATTATATGTGTGGTAAGGTTCGAATATATTTTGATTTTATTTAATTTTGGACTTGAAACCCGAGCTATTATTATTTGATTATTGAACTCCGAATTGAATGCTTGTAATAATAATTATTTGATTATTCAACTATATATTAATTGCGTGAAAAATACTACATAAGCACTGTACGCGTTCTACGTTTTTTTATTTAATTAAAACAATTGAATATTCTATTTGTAAAAAATTTAAATCTAATTTTGAGCATGGCTGTTGAACAGGTGAATGTCAAAAACTATTATCTATTTCACAATGTTTATCAGAACCGCGTCTATCATATATAAAGATGTGTTCAACACACATAGGCGGTCGAAAGAAATGAGAGGGAAATAACGGGATAGCAGGTATAGCTTCGGTCCGCATAGAGCTAAGTCTTTTATGTTCTATTATTGTTGCAACTGCCAAATGTATTTCTTCAAGGATGTTGAGTATTGGTTGGGTAATCGAAAGAACAATGTTCTAGATGTGGGGTTGGGGGTAAAAACACAATATTTTCATGAATGTACTTGAAAACGTTCAGTTTCTCTTGTCGTTTGGTCCTGTTCAGAACTAAACGTTTTGGTTTTCTGTCTATGTACCTGGTTAATTTGTATTGTGATTAAAATTTTTGACACTATACCCCAAATTAATATCATATACGCAAATGCTGATAAAATTAAAAAACGCCCGATTTAAGTTTGCACACAGGCGGCTGGACTTTTAGGCGCGTCCCTGTTGTTTATTACACATCTTTGAACAATAGCATTCGGATTATTATATAAATATGTATTTAAATATAACACGCATTCGTAAAAGAGAATATTTAGCTCGCTCATAATTTTATCAACTGTTTAAAATTGACCACAACTTTGCCGCATATTTAAAGCATAGTATTAACGCTTAATTTAAAATTATCCAAACAAATTATAAAACACGAATAGACCGATTATTTAATATATTTCATGCATAACATTGTGTTTTTAAAGCCCGCAATTATCAAATTTCAATTTTCACCGATTAAAAAAAAATCTTTGAACATTTTTATTGAATTTGTATAATCGCCCATTTTTCTGCCGCGCCTATATGTACATGTAGGCGAATTACTTAAATTTATCTGCACGAAAATTCTCCCATTAGCAACGGCTTAACCCTTATTCGGACGGGTGCTGTTTTTTTCTTTATTTATTTTTTTATACACGAAATTTTTACTTTTTCAATAATAATACAACGCACAATTTCGCACAACCGCTTAACCCTCGCGAGTCCGACTAGCGTTGTGTTGGTGAACAAAAATATTACAATTTAATGAGATCGTCGTTAGATACGACGGCGGCCCCCAAACGCACGTGATTTATTTCTTAGATCGTAATTTGAGAACCGCCGATACGGCGCCGAAAATCCGGCGTTCCCCAAACGCTTGTCTCGCTCGTAAATAATAAATACAAAATAATAATAACAAAAAATAATACACATTTATATCGACGCGATCGTCCAAACAGATTGCGGCCCACAATATTTACGACTAAATTATTACGATCTCCTGATGGTTGAACTTTTTTGAACATTAATATAAATGAAAGGCAATGACTTTGAAATATTAAGCGTAAAATTTTAATTTTCTACCATTCAATTATTCTAAAATTCATGTCGATTTAGCGTATATTTTATATAATATATTTGCATAAAATGTATCTAAATATGAATCCGAAAGTTATGTATGTACATACATAACTTTCTGATTCATAAGATACATTAGATTAAAGGAATTGTAGATCTCCATGGACATGTACTCTGAAGTTGAAAATTAGTGATTTTAATTGATTCGATCACAAATTAATTGTATTAAACAACCACAATTCAGGAATTCAAAATCATATGCTCATTTATTATATTCCACTTATAATTTTTATTTTTATGTACCTACATATGAACATACATACATAATATCTGCGTTAAAATTATAAGTAGGGTGTTATTATGGAATAAATGGTATCATTAAATTATTTTTTTAATGAATTTTACCCTTTGTAATGCAATTAATCATGAATAATTATGTTTATTATATTAAATTAACTATCTTTATGTTTATGATTGTACGCTATTAAGATAATTTGACTTTCTTCTTCCTCGTTTGCTCATTTTGCTTTCTTTTGCTTCCTCGTTTGACCATTTGATATCATCTGGAATCTGGTGATATTCAGAGATATGGACGATCCGCTTCCACTCTTCCCACTCCTTCCACTTTTCCGGTGACTGAAAGCTTCTATAAACTCTCCATATTCTTCCTAGAAATGGCCAAAGTAGGAAAGAATCATTTTCCAACATATTGTGGAGAGTATCTATGAAACTGCCAGCTCTTTTTGAGGATGGAGACAGGCCCGTCTCGAGGAACTCGGCCACCTGTGTCAATATTTTTGCTGCCTCCCCCCGCCACTTCTATTTTTTTTTTTCACTCACCGCTTTCTTCATAGTCTTCATAGACTTGAATCTGTCAAACGAAGAGGATTTTTGCTTATCTCTACACCCAGGTGTTCACTTCCTATTTCTATTCTACGAAGTAGTTCCACTATTCATCCTCATTGCTGGCCATTAACGTCGTGTCATCCACATATCTTATATTAGAAATCTTTCAGCTGCCTATTATTATGCTTCTTTCCTATCCCTCGAGTATACTTCTCATTATATATTCCCCATATTATATGTACATATGAATATTGAAAAGATTAGGAAAGAGTATGCATCCCTGTCGGACGCCTTTTTTTCTCTTGAAATGTTTCCGAAAGAATCTCATCTATGTATGTATTTTTACTGTTGTCGCACTTTGACTTTACATAACATAAAAAATCTAAAATCACTCGCGTGATTTGATTTATTTTCGTAGAATTTGTATGTACATACTAGTACTTCCAATCCTGGAAGGTTATTTCAGCACCGGGATTTCGGTGCTCGGAATTTCCGATCCCGGGATCCCTGTGCTAGCACCGGGATTTCAAATGTATAAGAAAAAAAAGTGCAACTGCATTTTGCAAACTCTCCCGATGTTTCACGTAAAAAATACTCCCATATTGGCGTACTAATTTTGAGAGTTTGGCTACATTCTTTAAATTTTCGGTTTGCATCCATAAATTTCTAAGATTAAATAAAACACATCCGAAAATGTAATTAAATACAGTAAAAAACATCGCTTTGATTCATTGATTCGTTTTTTACAAATAGTTTGTACCGTCTAGTAATTATTCATCGAAACAATCCACCTAATATAAAAAAAGACTCCAATTACATTTACTTTATGTAAAAAATTCGGATGTGACCAACCTACGACTTTATCTATGTATTTGAGGAATATAAGAAGGATAAAATACAAAATTCGATAATCGAACATATGTATTTACATACACGTTCACACATACCGGCTATGAGCATTTTCAATACAAATTGAACACAAATGGAGGAAAATTTACACAAGACTAAAGTTCTACTTCCAGCTTACGAATTCCGACCAAAATATTATCAACTCTATGTTAGTACAAAAGGAGGTATGTAAAAAAGAATACAAATATAAATTTTCAGCTTAATATATTCAGGACGTGGAAAGAATCGTTGTCAGATTTTTTGACTTTTTTAAGGGGAAAAAATCCAGCTTCCGGTTTATTATATTTAGTGATTTTTTTTTTATTTTCATCACATTGATACAACAATTATAAAATTATAAAATAGTGGAAGAAAAAATTGAACAAGAGTACACTGCCACTTCTGGTTGACGGATGCTTACCAACTTTTATACATTACTTGGTAAAATTTCAGTTCAATAAATTAAAGGATTTCTTAGAAAAACATAAAAAACCTTGATTATCTAAATTGAAAGTACTACTTTCGGTTTAGGAAAAAATATTGGGGTATAATATTAATAATTTCTATTACAAGTAAAAAATTTCAGTCCGATTTGATGAGTGGCTTGGGAGATAATTTAATTCAAAAACTTAAAAAGAAAGAGGACTCCTATAAAGAGAGGTACCATTTTCGGTCAACTTAAACATTTGAAAAAAAATTACGGTGTATCGATAAAAAATTCAGTAACAAACACTAAGTTTCAGTTCGATAGGACGAACAGTGTTAAAAAAAATCCTCAAAATACACTGACTTACAATAAACATACAGACACTCACACAGACATACACACATTTTTTCTAGATCACGAAAACTTGATCAGTGTTTGATTCTGAGTTCGAATCAGTTAAAATATGTATGCTTCAAATATCATTGCGGTTGAGGACAATATCTGCGACGCAATACAGACCGTTCATACCATTTCGTGGAAACAGCAAGCCAGCGTCGAAACGGGTGGTAAACAAATGGACTATGACTGTCATTGCTCATCCCACCATTTTTCATTATATACATAATGTTGTTTTATTTTATTTTTTTCCATATTATTTTTGTAAAAATAATATTTTTAAAGAAATTTCTGCCAGCACCGTAATCCTGGTATTCAGACTAGTTTCAGCACCGGGATTCACGGTACCAGAAAACACTGAGATTCCGGGATTGGAAGCCTTAGTACATACATATGTACATTCATATTATGTTTTATTATTCCCATGCAATACGCAATACTGTATCTGCAATACGGAATACTATTCTTAAATATTATATGAAAACTATCAGTTAGTAATTCTAATGTTTTGAAGGAGCGATGCCGTGTTTATGTTAAAGAGTGCGATTGTCGGAGGCAAGGTGATTTGATGGTGAGAGTGGGATCTCAGCAAAAACAAAGGGGAGAATGGTAGATAGAAAAGCAATTTATTCTGGCGTCACAGCTTTCAGTTTCGGTGCTTTCGGCCCTCGAGGGTGAGTAAACACTTCCGAACCGCGAAATAGGGTGATAGAATTAACCAACGTATTTCTCAAACTAGGGGCTTTCGCAGCTTTCAGTGCGGTGGGCACGATTCATCAGTTAAAATGGACATCGTATCCCTTTTATAAGTCGGTGTAATCTTAGATACGAACCGGGGAAGCTTGCAACTTGTCAGTCATAGATAGCTATGAAGTATTTATTTACAGTAGGTACGGTACGGTACGGTACGCATACTATGCTGGATGTCGTAATAATGTTTTTTGGTTGAAATTTCGAAAAAGATCGTAAAGTGATATACGTATGTATGTATATATGTACATATGGGAAGTTTTGTTAGTCCAAATATACAGGCGCTTACTATCATTGCATTCGAAATAATATGCTGGAGACGGATGCTGCGCATAACATGGACCGCTAGCGCACGAACATCTCCATCCTCAAAGAACTGGCAGTCTCAAAGAAACTCTCCACAATATCTAGGAAAAGGGTCTTTTCAAAAAGCGAGAGGACGGTCTTCCAAGAGATGGTCTGACTAAATCAAGGAACTGGAGGGATCGTCCTTTAACTTGGCACAGAACCAGGAAGAGTGGAAGAAAAATAAAATCACATTTTCTTGAGGGAAGGAGAATTTCTCGACGTCCACTAAATTCCATGACAGAATCACTAATAACCATACTAACACACTCGTGAATAGTCTCGGTAATTACAACAAAATGTCTATACCCTTCAGATATAAACACAGATTACCTAAACAAAATCTGATTTAGGTCGTCGACGTCAGAGAGTCTTTAGTTAATATTATGTATATAAAATGTATTATGAGCATTTATAAGAATTGTAATAGTTTTTTAACTATTTTTCCAATTATGCTGTACATCGACATTAAAATAATATATGTAATACTATAATTACTAAAAAAAATATCAAGAAGATTAAAATAATTTAAAAGGTCAAAATAAAATAATGAAATATTGTTTTAAAAAACTTCCGGTTTACGAATTCTTACCAAAACCTTATCAGCTCTAAGTTTGTACATAAAGAATACAAATATAAAGTTTTAGATTGATACATTCAGGGGTGTGGACAGAGTAGTGGCGATAACATTTTTGACCTTTCTAAGAGGAAAAAATCCCACTTCCGGTTTATAAATTTAATAATTTTTTTTTATTTTCATCACAAAAATTACACTTGAATTTTTTCGTGAAGATCACACATGTTAAAGGGATCGAAAAAAATAGTGAAAGAAAAATCTAACAAGTGTAAACTGCCACTTCCGGTATGCTTACCAAATTTTATACATAACTTTATATTAATCTTAAAATGATAGGTATGAAATTTATGAGAAAACCTCGATTCTCTAGAGTAAAAGTACTACTTCCAGTTCAGGTAAAAATATTAGGGTATAAAATTTATAATTTATATTAAGCAAAAAAAAAAAAATTTTAGTCCGATCCAGTTAGTGGCTTGGGAGATAATTTAATTCAAAAACATAAAAAAGAGGACACCTATAAGGGGAGGTACCGTTTCCGGTCAACTTAAAAATTAAAAAAAAATTGAAAAATTCAGTTCGATAGTACTAACGATGTTCAAAAAATCCCCAAAATACACAGCCCACAGACACTCACACACATTTTTTCTAGATCATGAAAATGTGATCACTGATCGATTCTGAGTTCGAATCATTCAAAATCTCGAATTCGAATTCGCATGATCACAACACTTCTTTTAGTGTTACTACTTACATACATAGATAAAGTAAAAATTAAATTAAATTATAAAATAGAAAATGATCAGTAGCTGTTAAAATAGATATAAAATGTATTGTGAACATAATTTAGTAATATTAAAAAGCATTTAAAAATCAAATCAAAAATCGACATCCTCCAAACTGTCACCGGCTAGTTCAACGAACTGTTGACAGAGCTCTAAAACAACGGATCGTCAAACTCTTCTCATGATCATCTTAGAAATTCTTGGAAAATAGCAGGGTTTTTTTGAAATATAGTTAGAGATTTTATTGCACTATTGCGGATGTTGAGTTATTGTTGTCTGTTTATGATAAAATGACTCTTATATCGAAATAACCCTCGTATATATTGATCACAATAGTGAATTGGCAAAAAAAAGACACTTCCTATGTTCTAGTGTGTGTTATTTTCACAAGTTGTCTCATGTGGTGCATTTTATTTTATCCAGTATAATTTATCGCTTAAGTTTACGGCGAACGCTCCGACGATCCAAGCGAGCGGTTAATAAATGGACGGAGAGGGTGGCTAAGCCTGCGAAAGCCGCCGGGCTGACGTCGCCGGCCGAACCATTTTACGTTTAATAATGAAAAAGCGTCTTAGTTAAATATTACGGATGACGAATGCGGATCCGTCACGGTTGACGGGTTAAGCGCCTCCATCCCCATCGCCTATTCACCTCTCGGGGCTGCAGATTGACGACACCCCTCCCATCCCCTCTCGTGTTCTCCCTCTGAATGGCGAGAAGCCGCCGTCCGGTCCGGTAAATGTCCGTCAAATCGGATCCGTCAAAACGGTTCCGGCCGAGGCCATTGTTTCGCTCCTAATCCGGTTTCCTTGTCGGCGCTTGTTTGGCGAACGATTAACACAAAGAAGTGGCGAAATAACTCGAGTTGAGGAGAGGAGGGCGGGTGGGGGTTGCCGAACGGTCGTCGGTGGTTGGAAGGAAGGTTGGGTGGGCGAGTGGGGTTGGTTAGAATATCCAGGGTCGGGTTTGCAATTTGAAGAGGCAGGACATTAGTGCCGGCCCTTTGTCTCGCGCTCCGCTCATTAATTATCCTTCGTTGTGGAATACAATTTCAAAGAAACGAAGCTTTTATTCGCAACACTATTATTACTCATTGTATCTATAAATATTAATAAACGTGTACAAAGAGCCGTTAGCGGTAAATGCAAATGCGTGTACCTCGCCTCGATTCGTAATGACCGGTGTAAATCGATAAGTAGTGGGTAAAACTATCATATTTGTGGTTTACACGCCTACATTTTAATAATAGGTACTTATGTATGCCATACCATTCAATATTTGCTCGTATACTTTCTCAGTCGCACCCTTCCATATGTATGGTAGAATTATAATTAAAATATAGGATAAAGCCGTCAAAACACCATTTAAATTTCACAATGTTTTTTAATTGGCTGGTACACATAGCATCTATATCATTATCATTTACAGTTAGTCACCATCTAATGCTTTGTGAAGGCCTCTGTTTTATGCACCTCTCATCCACTCACTCTACACATTTTTCTGATTTTGTTTACCCTTGCGCCCTTCCGTTTACCCTTTTACATTCTCTCGGGTACCATTCTACTACTTCTGTCGACGATCTTTCGTATATTCTTCTAGCTACGTGACCCGCCCATTGCCATTTCAATCACTTCACTTTCTCTACTACATTTGTATGTACATATATCCACTACCCTTGTCATACTTATCACCCACGTATTCCGTTTCCAATATCTCCCCATCATGCCGAGAATACAGCATTCCATACATCTTTGAGTGCTTTGGACTTTATTTAGCAACTTGGCGTTCAATGTCCGAGTTTCACATTCATGCGTCATTCTGGCAAAATGCATTGATCGAAGATCTTTTTCTTCAGGCAAAGTGGCATCTTTTTTAAATTTGAAAACGGCATTCATTAGCCCAAATTTTTTATACGTCTCTTTATTTCCTCTTCTTTCCTACCGGACTAGCGAAATAGCGTCTATTCAACATGATTTCGAAGACTCGTATATGTAACTTTAATAGGTAACTCAAATATTGATAATATAATACATATATATTGTACTGACATTAGAAATCCTAATTTGTGCTAATAAGTCTATGGGAATCAGCTCCGGTGTAAGTGAATATAAAATTGATTTCAAGAATAGAAATAATTAAAATAGAAGACCGTTTAAAATACATAATCTCTATTGGATAAATATTGTTAAAAATTTCTCACTAACATTATTTGCTTTGTCCATTGATACTTCCTATGTAGAAAAAGCAATTATTTTAAAATAGATTTATGAATTAGTTAAAACAAATCGTCCGAAAATTACCTTTAGATTGGTTAGTGATTTAAACTAATTTTATTTTGAAGAATTGCTACAATATTTTATAACATCTCGGGGAAAACCTTTCTTGATTATTTGCCTCCATTATTTTTAAAAGTCAGAACTTCTCTATGAAATAAATCTTTGTTGCATCAAAGTTTTGTGAAATCCCAGGACAATGTTTAACAAATGCATGTACATATGACAAATAATAATTTGTTAATAATAACACTGAGCAACAAAAATCACAGTTTTTACTGACCGGAGACATTTTTTAGACAGCGACTCATTAAGCGTTCGAATTAGTAATAAAAAAAAATATTAACATAAAAAACCAATTCTTATAAACATATTTAATTGAAAATATGGCAAAATTAGCCCACAATATTACGGATAAAAATGTGTAAAATAAGTATATTCTTGAATTTTAAAATTCGCTAGATATAAAATTATAAGTATTTCAATGAAAAATCACAATCAATGATGAAACATCTGACTAGCGATTCCAATACTCACTATTAACACAAAAATACTAGATTTTGAATTAAAGACTGCAAAAGCCAAAAACCTGTAAAAATTTCACATTTTTTTCAACGCTCATATCTCTTAAACGAGATTAAGCCAACAAAAATTATTATCATATTCGATTATTATCATATTCACTTAGTAAGGATTGACTAGTTTCCACTCCGGTATTTTTTTTTGTTGCTCAGTGTAATTATTATTACAGTTAATGAAAAAATTTTTTTTACAGAATCATAAAGCTTGCAAACCAATATAAAAATCTTAAATATGTTTATAAAAAAAGAGAATAACAAGATTTGCCACTTTGGAAAAATCTAGTAGGTACACACATATGTAAAAATAATAATTTCGTATGTTATTCGGTCGTGGATGTAACCAATCAGTAATTAAGATATAATTACGTATGAATAATGATTTTTTTAAATTTATTAATAGCCATAATAATAAATATTAAAAATTTTCGTTTAACAATGCAACATGAAATAAAATAAACGGAGATAAATTGACCACGAATCGTAATTTATTTACGACCACTTGCATAAATAATTATTTTAATTAATTAAAACTGTGCTGTTTGTTTCGTTGCTTGCGGCAACCCTATTTCGTGGGTTATGTATTAATTTATCCGAAGCAGACATTTACCCAATAGATAATACCGTGGTTATCCCGTCTTATCTCTTACCCAATCCTGAACGTCTCACTCTGTATTAATTAATTGAGCTCAATCATTGAAATTCGTTCTTGTTTTATGCCAAAATGGCGATGATGCAATATCACTATGGACTTTTTGGATAGAATTTGAGCGGATACATATTAAGTTAAATGTTTTCGACTTCATTGATATTGTATTGTGAATTTATATATTTCTCATTTTGTTATATTCACTACAATATATTCAGATGTACGTATATTTAATATGGGAATTTTGTACATACATACATATATGCATATACAGCCTAGTACATTTAATAAGGCTTTAATGTTAGCTCGTGTTCAAATAAAGACTCGTTGCAGTGACGTTTCGACACGACGAAACATTCCGACCAGAAATGGAGGGCGCCCGGTTTTCCGCAGACCTTTGCAAATTTTCGGACGGTTTTTCCGCAGACCGCAAAAGCTCTCGCAAACGGCCATTTTGCCAAAACTGCGTACAAGCAGACACACATACACACACTCGAATAGTGTCAAACGAAGAGATGTTCAGACAAAGGCGGACCCCGAGGCCTTTTTTGTACCAGCGGGCGCCATTATAATTTTTCCGGAAAAACCGATCATTCTTTCCGGCACCTGCGGCCATATCGCTTTTCGTTGCTTAGTACAGCTTATTCTCAAATGAGAAATAAAATTATAATTATGATTTAAAAAAAACCTTTGCGTTTTCTCTTGTACTAATGCAAATTTCGCCTTGTATTATTTTAATGAGCAATAAATACAAAATAATAAATTTTAAATGCGAGTAGTTTTTTGTGTTTTTTATTTTTATTTTATTGCCTCGTGTCGACAGTATGATCTTGCATTAATAAATGGTTTAAAGATTTAATTATTGGGCAATTGAACGTAAAACATGTTTTTTTAAGGTGGGGGGGAGGAAAAAAGTCGCGTGTTACCTCATGGAAATTAGGATAAATAAATTTGATTTGAAACACGTTCATTTTGTGCATTTTTTGTTGGAATATATCGTAATAATTTTTTTAGAAGGGGAGCGAGGGGAGGAATATATTATACATATATTCAATACTTGTTTATTGAAACAAAATAGGAAAATACATATATTTGTATCCGAGAAGTTTTATACATATGTATATGCATCATGTTTCATTTGATTACAGGAGTATTTTTCTACTTCTAACACAATCCTCCCCTATCAACAATTTCAATATATGTATTTGCAATACATGTATATATGTACACGTGTTAACATACATATATACATATATATGTATTGTAAATACACATATGTATATATGTATATGTATATATATATATATATATATATATATATATATATATATATATATATATATATATATATACATATATATATATATATATATATATATATATATATATATATATATATATTCATGTGAGGAGGACGTGCTTCTGCGTTCCTCCCGCTATTACTCGCTTAAACCCGGCTATTGCACGAAATTTAACTTAACCATCTAATCACTTATTTTACTAATTGCATCCTAGTATAATTTAAGTGTAAAAATAAACAGCAAATCGGTCGTAAAAAGCGGTTTTATATCAGTTATTTCGAAAAATTTTGTGCTAATTTTTGTGTCAAATCGGTGTCAAACGAGATACATCTCCCTACCTGAATACAAAAAAAGGGTCCTTCGCCAGCCAAGTCGGTCCCACAGAAGCAATAAATCTTCCACATAATTGCTTCCAGCCAAAAATCTTTAACGAACTTTACTTAATAGAATAATAGCAAACAGAAACGGTGTTTCCCAACTGTCTATCAGTTCTTTTTCATATTTAAATTATATTAAAGTAATTCGTGTAATTTTATATACTTTACTAAAGTTATTATTAAAATATTAAATTGCAAACCGCACTCACATATATAAATCCGTTGTCTCCAAAGAGGCGTCTCACGATAAAGATCTGTAAAAAAGTAGTATAACAATTGCTAATCTATTATTATCATAACTAACTACTTTCACTTACAAAGTAACCCTGTTAAATGGCATGTAATAACTCATAAGTGATCCAAGTGATACCTAGGATGACTATATGTCAAAGCTGACCACAGAGAAGAGTTTATGGCGGTAAGAACTCACTCCTTGAATGGAAATCTCTCTCAAGTACCGCCTTTTTCTCAACACATCTTGGATAAATGCGAGAAAAATAATATCCAAACCTCCAACAAGGTAAGAGTGACGATGGATGATAGCTTAGCTAATAGAAACCTGTATTTAGCCACGTACAATGTAAGAACGTTATCGAGTGAAGGAAGTGTGCTTGCATTAGAGAATGAACTAGAAAGTATCAAATGGGATTTAGTAGGACTTAGCGAAGTAAGACGAAAACAGGAAAACCAAATAATCCTAAAAAGTGGTAACTGTCTCTACTGGAGAGGGCTACCAAATGGTAGAATAGGAGGAGTAGGGTTTCTTATCAATAAGAGAATAGAAAGAAATATTATAGAAATAAACGACATATCGGAACGTATATGCTATGTAGTATTAAGAATCTCGAGCAGGTACACTTGTCAAATCTTCCAAGTGTACGCCCCCACATCTAGCCACCCAGACGAGGAAATAGAAGACTTCTACGAAAAACTACAGGGCGCATACGATAATAGCCGCCACCACTTTAAAATAATCATGGGCGACTTTAACGCAAAAATAGGACAAAAGGCAAACACAGAAAGAGCAGTAGGCAATTTTGGTACCGGCCAAAGAAACGACAGAGGCGATCGCCTCATAGAATTCGCAGAACACAACAGGCTCTTCATCACTAATTCATTTTTCAGGAAAAACACCAACAATAAGTGGACTTGGGAGAGTCCTAAAGGAGACAGAAACGAGATCGATTTCATCCTAACAAATGCCCTGCACTCCGTTAAAGACGTTAGTGTTTTAAGTAAAGTAGATATAGGCAGCGATCACAGATTAGTCCGTGCCAAGATGGCCATTAATATAAATTGCGAACGTAGGAAATTAATAAAAGGATGCAGTAACTCTCCAGATTTCGCTCAACTAAGGTCTAGGAAAAAGGAATTCGAACTCGAACTTGGAAATCGATACGGGAAATTAAACCCAGAAGCAGACATCGAGGAATTGAACACTGTAATTAGTTCGGTTCTAACCTCAACAGGTAAGAAATTAGGTGGTTTCAGGAAACAGATTAAATTAAGCAAAATTTCAGCGGAAACAAAAAACCTAATTAAGCATAAAAGGAATTTAGATAGGGATAATAATAAGCAAGAATACAATCTAGTAAATAAGGAAATTAAGAAGAGAATAGTCAGGGATGTCAGGGATTTTAACAGCAAGCTAATAGAAAATACCATTAAGAATAACCGTAGCCTGAAAAAGTGCAAACAGGATCTTTTCTTAGGCAAAAACCAAATGATCGCAATCAGATCAGAGAGCGGAGTAATAATTAGGAATAGAGAAGAAATCATAGACAGAGTTTACACGTTCTATGCAAAACTATACGAGAACGACAACGGCCAATTCCCCACTCTGGAATCGACACACGGCCAAAGGGTTCCTGCAGTATTGCCTAGCGAAGTAGAGGCCGCGCTAAAAACTGCAAAGAATGGTAAAACCCCAGGGGAAGATAATATTCCCATCGACTTACTAAAATGTGGCGGCCCCCCCCTAATTAATATCTTAGCTAGGCTTTTCAGCAAATGCATCCAGAACCAAGCTATACCAGAAGGATGGAATAACGCAACTATCATTTTAATACACAAAAAAGGCGACAAAAGCGATATCAAGAACTACCGACCCATTAGTCTACTTTCAGCGGTCTACAAGCTCTTCACGAAGGTTATTACAGAAAGGCTGAAGAATATCCTCGACGAGAACCAACCTATAGAGCAGGCAGGGTTTAGGGCAAATTTCAGCACAATGGACCACCTCCAAGTAGTTGGCGAACTAATCGAGCGCGCCAACGAATATCAACGGCCACTGTGCCTAGGTTTCGTCGATTATGAGAAAGCCTTCGATACAGTTAGTCATAATGCAGTACTTAACGCTCTAAAAACACAGGGAGTGCCGGAACCCTATGTGGGACTGTTAGCTACAATATATAAGAATGCCACAGCTTCAGTTAAAATTTTTTCAGGTACAGATAGATTTAGCATAGGAAAAGGAGTAAGACAAGGAGATACAATCTCGCCCAAGTTATTCAATGCGGTGCTTGAGGGAGTTTTCAGGAAATTGGATTGGGATACAGCCGGAGTAAGCATCAATGGTCGCTTTTTGAGTCACCTTCGGTTCGCAGACGATATAGTTTTAGTAGCTCGTGATTCAGCTGACCTACTTATCAGACTAACACAGCTGGACAGGGAAAGTAGAAAAGTAGGATTAAAAATTAACGTAGATAAGACTAAACTAATGTTCAATAGTTATTGCATGCCTGATAGCATCCCCTTAGATGATAAACCAGTAGAAGTAGTAAATAATTATTTATATTTAGGTCAAATAATTGACATGTCTGGTAGTAAAAATGAAGAGATAAAGAGACGTATGAAATTGGGGTGGAGTGCATTTGGACGGATGAATGCTGTTTTTAAATCAAAAATGCCACTCTGCCTGAAGAAAAGGATCTTTGATCAATGCGTTTTGCCAGTGATGACGTATGGATGTGAAACTTGGACACTGAACGCCAAGATGCAAAATAAAATCCAATGCACTCAAAGAAGTATGGAACGCTGTATGCTTGGCATAACGAGGAAAGACAGGAAGCGGAACACGTGGGTGAGAAATATGACAAGGGTAGTGGACATAGTGGATAGAGTGAAGAGATTGAAATGGCAATGGGCGGGTCACGTAGCTAGGAGGATGGACGAAAGGTGGACAAAAGAAGTGCTTGAATGGTACCCGAGAGAAGGCAAAAGAGTAAAAGGAAGACCGCAAGGAAGATGGGTGAACGAAATTAGGAAAATGTGCGGAATGAGATGGATGAGTGTTGCGCAAAACAGAGACGAGTGGAAGCGTGTTGGAGAGGCCTTCATCCAGCAGTGGATGGCGAATGGCTGTAAATGATGATGATGATGATATATATATATATATATATATATATATATATATATATATATATATATATATATATATATATATATATATATATATATATATATATATATATATATGAAGATACTTAATTAAAGTCGAAATTATTTATAAAAATATATAAGAACTTAAGCCATTTTTCAAAATTAAAAAAATACATATGCTAAAATGAATAGTCGTGTACATATATATGTACATATGTATGTAATATAAAGGTTATTTTATACCAGCACAGCTCAAGCCAACAACTATTCGTAAATATCATTATGAAAAATATTACTACATTCGTATCGACGTATCGAAACAGCAGCAACCGACACTATATATTCGTATTATACAGCCGCACATGTCGCCGAAATGTATTAATCAGAATCCTGTATTTTTTGGCCATTGTGGATATTCACGCGTAGTGCGACGCCATAGTGGTGAGTGCACCCGTACTGAAAGTACTGTCATGTGTATATGAATATATTCGGAAACATCATATTGCAACTATAATGACTCGACGATACTACACAAGCAATATTGTGCCGTATTTTCGCGCTCTGCAATGTACATATGTATGTATATGTAAACCAATTTTATCTTGCATTCGTCTAAAACATGTATGAATGTGCCAAAAACGAGCTGTGCTGTATAACATGAATAGAAATAGTTTTTTGGATTCAGTATTTTTTCGAACTGTTGACGTGCAGTGCTGGTTTATCTAAACGGACCTTAAATGTTTTATGGCTGTCAAATAAAACAACTCGACATATGTTAGTATTACGTATATTGCTGTCGGTTCCCTCATCACTGAGGATCGTGACTATGATGTGCGGTCAACCAGCTGCCTCCATTCAGTTCTAAATTCGGCCAGGCGAAGACTTGCTACCGTGGAAGCGCCCGTCGCTGCAGATACTTGGTCAGTCCAGCGTGCGGGGGATCTGCCTCTGGCTCTTCTGCCTTCGACGCTACCAACCACAACCAACCGCTCCAAGCTCTCCTCACCTCTTCGTGCAATGTGGCCGAAGAACTGCAATATACGTTTCAGGCATATTGTTGACAATCTATCCTTGATTTTCAATTCTTCAAGAATAGACACATTCGTGCGTTTGTCGGTCCAAGGCACGCGCAGTAGCCGTCTCCAGGACCACATCTCGAAGGCATCGATTCTCCGTCTATCCGCCGCCTTCATGGTCCACGTCTCGACACCATAAAGGCAGACAGAAAAAACGAGACTCTTCACGAGACGGATTTTGACAGCAGTTGTAATGGCTCTATTCTTCCAAATCTTCGTTAGTTGTGACATTGCCGATTTTGCTAATGTAATCCGGCGCCGTATTTCCAATTCGCTGCCGCCGTTGTTAGATATGAGTGACCCCAGATAGACAAAATTATCAACCACATCTATACCGTTTAAAGCTGAGTTGTTGTTTTGCAGCTGTTGGTGACGGTCAATTATCATAATTTTTGTTTTGGGGCGGTTTATCTGGAGGCCAAGCACATTACTCTCTGTCTCAACACGACGGATCAGTTCGGCCATTTCTTCATGATTATTAGCTATGAGCGTTGTGTCATCCGCATACCGAAGATTGGATAGTTTTTTTCCACCAATGGACACTCCACCCTTCCAACCATCCAGTGCTCTACGCATTATATACTCTCCATATATATTAAATAGGTCTGGAGATAATATACACCCTTGCCTTACTCCACGTTGTACTCGAAAATTTGTCGAGTTTAGCGAATTGATTCGAACTACTGCATTGTTATCATTATACAAGTTATGTATTATCTTTACAAGATGCATGGGGACTCCCATGTCCAGTAGAACTTTCCACAGATAGTCCCAGTTCACAAAGTCAAAAGCTTTTTTATAGTCTATAAAACAAAGAACGGCTGGAGTTTGAAACTCCCGACATTTTTCAATGAGTTGACGTATATTCAGTATTTGTTCCCTCGTCCCTTTGCCTTTTACAAACCCTGCTTGTTCGTTCGGTATTTGCCATCCAAGGTAACTGCTCAAACGATCTTTAATTATATACAGCAATACTTTACTAGAGTGCGATATTAAGGCTAAGGTCCTGTAATTCTCGCATTTTTTTGTAGATCCTTTCTTGTGTAAGGGAATGAATATTGAATTGACCCAATCTTTCGGCCATACTCCGTTTACCCAGATCTTGTTGCACATATTACATAGCGCCTTTATCGCAGTTTCACCAAGCTCTTTCAGAAGTTCAGCTTGTATACCATCGCTGCCAGGAGACTTTTTACATTTCAGTTTCTTTATGGCATTTACAACTTCAGATGTCAAGATGTCAGGCTCCCTGACATCATCAATTAGGGAAACAATTGAGGTCGACGAACTACCACTGTACAATTCCGAACAGTATTCTTTCCATCGGTTGAGTATCACATCAATATCTGTAAGCGTGTTTCCAAATTGATCATCTATTGTCCAAGTTTTGGGTGAAAATTTTTGAGTGACGATTTTTACTTTGTGAAAAATATCCCTTGCCTGATTCTTTAATGCGTGTTTTTCTATCTCCTCACATATGTCATTTATATATTTAGCTTTATCCCGCCTACAACTCCTTTGAATATCTTTATGTAATATTGCATACCTTTCAAGATATTCTGTCGATGTTATGCCAGTTTGTTTAAGTCTTTTACGTTCTTTTATCTTAACCCAAGTTGAATCAGAGATAAAAGACTTACGATGTTCATTTTGCGGTGTTTGATGTTTTCTGGCATACCGAATTATGAGATCTTTAAAAATTTTCCAAGACTCTTCTACATCTACATTAGGATTTATTTGGAATTCTGCATCTTTTTCTCTGATTACATTGCCAAAATTAATTACATCATCATTGGTGAGTTTAATTGCTTTATTTTGATGTCTTTTAATCATTTTCAATTTCAGTCGAAATTTAGCAACAAGTAAGTTATGGTCCGATCCGCAATCTGCACCTGGATATGTTTTGACGTTATGTATCGATGATTTCCATCTAGAATTTATTAATACATAATCGATTTGGTTGCGGTGACGATCCCCAGGAGATATCCAAGTGTACAATCGCCTAGGATGATGTTGAAACCAAGTATTCATAATGGACATTTTATTTTCAATGCAGAAACTTATAAGTTTCTCTCCTCTCTCATTTTGAATACCCAATCCATATTTACCTACTATGTTATCAATGTTGCTATTATTACCGACTTTGGCATTAAAATCACCAAGAATGATGGTCATTTCTTTGTTTGAGATATTTGACAATGTATCGAGTAGTGAAGCATAGAACGCATTTATTTTAATATCTTCGGCATCTGCAGTAGGAGCATATATTTGAAGGATGTTTAGTTTATACGGATGCGTGTTGAGTTTTAAGTGTATAAGTCTGTCACTTATGGGGTTGTAGCCAATTAGTGCACTGGTTAATTTAGATGCTAAGATCACCGCGACACCGCTATGTGACGAATCTTGGTTACCAGAAAAATATATCGTATTTCCATTTGAAGTTTTATAATGGCCGTTGTTCTTCCAGTGCGTTTCCGAGATTCCGAGTATATCTAGCCCATGACTGTACATCTCTTTCTCAACAACCAGTGTTTTCCCAGGATTCAGGAGTCCTCTAACGTTCCAAGTACCTATTTTGGATTTGTTCCGTAAAGTTTCTCCAGTCGCATATTTTCCACATGATGCCTGGTGAGTCACATGCATGTGGCCAGTAGCCAATTTCACACCGTGAGACCTGGAACCTCGAAGGCGCCGGGTGTCAGCCGGAGAGTCAGACTTCTTCACACTTTTATTTTTGTACATCATAGTTATCTTGGGAGAATACTGCAGTGGATTCCCACTTCCTTCTACAGCGCAGTAAATGTTTTGACATCTTATACTGGCAGAGCTGCTGCCCACTACCAGGGATTTATTATAGAGTTTCCTTCTCTGTCAAAGATGATACGGTACCTTTGAAAACCGGGTTGTGCTTTTGTTAAGCGGCGGCACTTACTCGCCGCTGACCTGAGACCGTCATAGTGTTGTGTGACATTTTATAGAGTGAAACTTACCACGGATTCACTCATCACCACTCTTATCTCAGCGCTCCTTGTCCAGGACCACCATGTCGCCATGGCAGTTGACTGCAAGAGTCGTTCCCCTATTTGCAACTTGGGGACCTGAGCGGTTGCATGGAGCTCTGCTCTGAGCTTATTAATTACTCCGTGCGGACGGACGTGTGTTTCCATTTATGATATATTTAAATATATAGACAGTTTATTCACAATCATAATATTTATGAAATTAGTACCAAACAATAACGTTAACGTTGAGTACAAGTATCCAATATCAAATATTAAATTATCAAAACTAAATATTAAATAATTCAACACTCAATATTAAATAATCAATTATGAAATAATTCAACATTAAATATCAAACCATTCACTCAATATTAAATATGAAATAATTCGACGTTAAATATTATCAATACTATCATTAATTAATCAATCGACGTTAATAGTAAATTATTATCAAAAGAAATGTGATCGAAATTATGTGGGTAATTATGTAAATATGAAAATATTATAAATTTAAATTCCATTTAAAAAATATGAAATCAAGCATAGGTAATGATTCTGAATATGTACTAACTAACTAACTAGTATTACGTATAAAACAAGGCAAACAAAACCATAATCGATACAATCAATTAATCACTGCTTTGTACATTTTGAAGGAACAGGATGATATTTTTAAAAGAGCCATAATTTTGGCAAATGTGTTCGCGAATTTGGAATCAGCAATAACCCAAATATATGTACATACATACATAGTATGTATTCACATGTGTCATCAAGATATAATATATAACACATATCCGGGCTTCGGTAGCGCTGGCAACCAACGTCACACCGGCAATATGTAAAATTGATATTTCCGATAATAAATAGTCGGAAAATAATTTTCGAAATATACGCCCGTAATAATATTGAACAAGAGATAACCCTTTCGCTATATAAACAAACCCATAATTTATTCGCGATAAAAATACTCCTCTTTCACCCGTACGAAAATGCCTTGTTTTCGTACAAATCTGCCATAGCCTTGGTGGAGCGCCATAACCCTCGAATCGCGCGCGAACCTCCCCCCGCGATGTAATTTTTAATTTTATACAAGCTACGACCCCATCACTCCGCATCCTCGGACCGGCCTCGTCATCAACCCCTTCCATTCTTTTCTGTCCCCTTCAGGCGTCGGCTATCACTTTTGGCGCCCCGCCGCGATGAATTATAAACGGCCGCCCGGCCGCAAGAGGGTTAATCACCCATTGAAATATTCATTCGACGTTTCAGCACTCTTCGCGAATATTTTCGCATTTTTCACATTATACCGAAGCTATAAAGATTTTCTCTTTCATTCGTAATGCGCCCTTTCCAGTTTTTTCTCTTTTTGATCCTCTTCATTCCGCGCGTCGTTGAAATTTAATTCATTATGCGCTCATAATTAACGGAGCGCTTGTCGGCGGAAAAATAATATAATATTTCCGTTTGCAGAGTAAGTACGCCACTGAAAATTTATTTATTTTGTGTGTGTTGGTAGCTGTGGCGAATCTGCGGCACGCGGGAAAATTTCCATTGGCGCGTGATGATTTTTGTATTAAAATTTTAGATTATGATTTCCTACAATTGATAAAATATAGCCACAGCGCGTATCTTATTGGTAGAATCAATGTACATACTAGTAAAAAGTCCCGGCCTAAATAGAGTAATTATTCCATTCATATATTTATTTTACAATTTCGCCATAGTAAAATTACAGAGTACATAGTTCCAAGTAGTCACTATTTCTAAACAAAAAAAGAAAGAATGCAATAATAAGAAAATAAAACATAATAAACATAAATATAAAAAAAAATAATCGAAAACAAATATAATAATAGAAAACGTTACGATCTCAAAATAAACAATCCCTCAGCCATATCAGCATATTTTAAATTGAACAAATCCAAGTTTACAGAAATCTGGTTGAGGAGCATGATGTCCATAAAATTGGTACGTGCCCCAGAAAAAGAGAAAAAACTACGGCATCTAATGTACCTGATTTGGCTGGGAAGATTGAAGTTAAATTCTGCAAGAATTTATAAAAAATATACATATATGGCTGCTGGTGAAATCTGGCGATAACCTACATAGCTTAATTGTTGTGATAGATCCAATAAATCGGCATCCCCCTTCAGTTTATTCCAAATTCAAATGTCTAGCATCTCGAAATTGTTGATTATTTTAAATATATCTACATACTCTGTAAAATGTTTTCTCGCAAATTTGCCATATATCAAATTTGATGATTGTTCATTATATTGTCCACGGATGACCCTATTGTCCGTAATGTGTAGAATTTGTTACTACATATGTATGTATGTAGAAAATAATCTGACAATAGGTGTTGCTTTGGGACAACCTGTCATGGCACTTATGGTAGATGGATGATGGGTAAAAAGATTTCTTCGTAACAATGGAAATACTGCGTTTGTAATAAGAAAATGATTCTATTTTAAAATTTTCCGCTTTTCATTATGGACCCGTACTTATAAAAGTTGAGTACTGCTGAGTTGGGTAATGATTTTTGTATTTTACATTCGAATTTCGGATTGTTGCTTCAAAAGCTTAAAAAATTCAACATTGCTGGTATAAAGAAAGAACTATAAAGCTAATAATCATATGATTTGTGTGATAAAAGGATGTTGAAAATTTATTTAATTTCATGATTTATGTAATTTTATATTTTGATACATTCCAAATAATCGTTTGTGTTTATTAATTTGTTTCTAAAATTTTCGTATAATATATTGTACATATGTACATATAGCTTATATAGTTATAGAAATGTGTTCATTTGAATTAATATACACATGAGGGATTATGAACTTCTTATCATAATTCGTTAAATTATCTACGTAAAGCTATACAATTTGAAAGTATACCACTAAATCCATCCGGGTACTTACTTACAGATGTTTGTGTAGTAAAGCATTTATTTTGCAAATTATACGTGGCGATTTCACATTGCCTCGAATGGGTTAAATTGTTTGAAACCAAACTATCTATCGTCGGATTATACGTAATCCTCAGTTTTGACCCAGAAACGGAATAATGTCAATTAGGGTAATCCGTGAAGTAAACATTTGAATTGCAATAAATCTAATATACGTAGATATACGTATTCCAAACACCGTTACTACTAGTGTTAGTATCAAATTTGCTCACACACACATTCCGATATGAATACTATAATAGATATTTTTACAAATCAAAGCAAAGGATTTCCCCCGTAGGTGCTTTTATTGGGAAAATTTTCTTAACATTAATGTGGTTGCTTCTTGCGAGATTCGTGTGGGCAAAACTAGCGCGACCCACTTTTCTGATGTTGGAAAATTGATGAAAATTGGAGTCGTTTCCGCTCTCAAATTTCACGATCGTTTACGATGCGTCGTTCTTTCAACGACCACTCTTCGAATTATAGTGGATTCTTATTGCCGAATCGCATTTTAAATGAGTATAAATTCAAACTTTTATTCTAGTTATACCAGCTTCGAAGTGTCGTAGTTTATATGTACATACATATGTAGATACGTTTTTAATGTTCGTATGTGCGTATAAATTGTATAAAAAGCAATGCGATGTCCTATAGTTTAACGAATTGTTCTTTTGACAAATTGCATTGATATTTTTAGCACGATATTTTCAGATATGTATCTATTTAAGGACCTGACCTACATTTGAACTTCTTATAAAATATTCAAACTACATTAACTAAATTTATTTGCATAATAATAGAACTATGATTAGTCAATATATGTATGAGCCATTATATTTGAAAGTCCAATTTTGAGAACGATTTTAAGCTAGAATTAGGTAAAAATAGATGTATTCATGTAAATTTATAAAAAAACAAAATCAAAATAGTATAATATGCCCCATTATGTAAGCAAAATAAATTTCACTGTAAAATATTATTGTACAATCGTTATTGTTGATAGTTGCGTCAGTCCCCCTACCATTTTATATGTATTTAAGTTCTCGATTATGTATAATTTTAAATCTCGGTTAATAAAATAGGTGCCAATAAAAAAATTATATGTTTTTCTTTTAATTGTAATTTGTTACATTATAAAACAAATAGTAGCCTATGTGCACATAATATGTACTCGGTAAAATATCGCAATTCGGATCAACGGAATAAATAAATTAAAATTTAAATAATTTTTTTGAAAAAAAAATCTTTTATTTTGTTGGCCGATCATATGAACGAAATGATATTCCGCGTCTCTTTCCAAAGGAATTCCAAGAGGAGAAAGAGAGACGGAGCATGATGTGTGAGTACTTCGTAAACACTCACCAGGCTCCGTCTCTTTCCAGGATAAACGATTCCAAGGGGAGAAAGAGAGACGGAGCATGGTGTTAACATCGAATACTTCGTACACACGTACACACACGCTCGCACGCACGCACGCACGCACGCATTAGACAATTATTATATAATATACTCGTGAATATGACACTTCACTAAAAATATAAATTTTATATTGCGTTTGTAAACGTTTCATTATAAATGTCTATTTTCAGTTCCAAAAACACTATTTCGGTTTGAGTTAATTCACAAATTGTTACCACTACTTTTTAATTTGATATGTCCAGAATCTCGGAAAAGCAATATAAATTTATTTCATATTTATAATATAAATTTATTACGTATTTTCAAATATTGTAAAACGCAGAACATTAAATATTTCAAAATTAAAAAATGGACTTTCTATCGATGTTTTATATGTATAATGGAAAATTTTCTATTGATGTTTTATAAAATTGTAAGCAAGTTTTGGCTGTTCTAAATAGTCTTCTTTTTTTTTGCATCTGAATTATTCTTATTCCGTTTCTATTCAACCATCGTGACTTAAAGTTTCTCTGGTAGAATAAAATAAAGTCACAGAGTTTATTTTAAGAATTCGATTAGTAGAACATATAATACATATAACATATAATAAATAATAAGTAGCATGTAATCTGCAGTATTAGAAAAATAAATAAAAAGAAAATGAAAGACATGTTAAATTGACGTCTCACGCTAACTTGATGATTGACTTGATATTAAAGATATTGCCATATTGAACTAATAGTACTCATGTAGAGGTGACACTTAAACAAGTACATATATATATTTTTTCAAGACGGAACCACCACTGAACGATAAATCAACACACGCAAGAAGCATATTAATGTTAGTTTGTTTGCTTTCGTACGAAGACTACACTCCTACGATGATAAATAACCCAGGGTCAGAATAACCAACCATTCCATTAATATCTATTGGAAACGAAACAATACGAGCGCGCCCCAATCAAATACACTTATTATGTTTCGGACGTCTTCACTCACTCGCATATACATTATACATGTACATGTATAGAAATGCGTACAGAAGTAAGTATATACATACGTACATACATACCTATATGTAGTTTAATCTTGAAGGACCGTACGTACACATATTGCAAATTAATTTTCGCGTATGAACAAGCTGACACGACTAGGAGAACCCAACAAAATAATTTGCTGACGGATGTACGTGTGTGTGGCTGAAAGCAAAATCTTGTACCCAAAACTATTCAAAGAAAACGTCAGGAAATATTTCACGTATTATCTTATTCGCAGAAAGGAAACGTTTGTTAACCCTTTTAAGCTTGACTGCGCTAACGTTTTTCGGATGTTCTACATATATTATGTTACAATTATTAAACAGATTTTTTCAGTTGTCATGTGCCTCATTCTTGAGGATCGTGATCATGAAGAAGTTTACTGCCCGATCAGCTGTTTCCATTTATTTCTAGATTCAGCCACTTGGAGAGCTGTCATTACATATATGTACATATATTACAATATATTACATCGTATGTGGTCGAAGAACTAAATCAAGCAAATTGAGGGCAGTTTATTCTAAATCTTGATTTCCTCAATAATTGAGACATCCAACCGCATGTCGGTCCATTGGATTCTTAGCATTCGCCTCCAGCACCATGTCTCAAAAGCGTCAACTCTTCTTCTATCTTCTTTCTTGGTTGTCCATGTCTCGACTCCATATAAACCATATATGTAGACCCCAAGAGTCCATATGAACTTGTAGGGAATCCATGTCAGGGAAAAACACCTTTCACAGTGAGTAGCATGTGTCCACATTTGAAGTTAATATGTAAGTTTAGAAAAAAAATATATTTGGCAGGCCAGAGGGGTGAGAGGGAAGGGTCCACAGAAAATAAAAAAAAAAACGGCAAGGGGTCCAAAGGGGAAAAAAAGTTGGGGGATGATATTTGTATGTATAATAGATATATACATAGATATTTATAAGACTCTTGATGATACGGATTTTAGTGGCGTTTTCTTGACTATGCTTTTCCAAATTTTAGATTAAGAATATATTTTTGTGGAATCTTAATTCAAATATATTTATTTCGTTTAAATTTGTAAATGTTTAAAAATGTATATTTATTATATTTTGCCTTTATTAATTTAAGAAAAAATAAAAAAAAACATGCTCCAGATTTAAATAAACTATTTTTTATTTGTATTATTCTAAAGAGTGGAGGTGTCAACAACCATATCTTTCAGTTATGGAAGTAAACTCGTATATTTTCAAACATTTCCCCAACGTTATACCCAATAATTACAATTTAATGTAGTAAATATTCACGATGATCCAAAATCTCAGTATTGGGGAACAACCATAATCACAAACGTATGTTTGTTGACGTACATACATACATTATGTGTGTACATACATACATACGGGTCTACGTGACTTGACAGAATGTTAAATTACAGAAAACGCAAATATCAGAATGCAAAGATCGAAAATCGAAAGATCTTAAGTCGAAAGATCATAAAAAAATGGTGCATGGTAAACGGTACATACTCACTTAATTTGCGCGAGCAGGATACAACAGGAACAAGAGGAACATGCTTTTCCTCCCGTATTCTGCGCGCGCACATTAACACGGGAGGAAAAACATGTTCCTCTTGTTCCTGTTGTATCCTGCTCGCGCAAATTAAGTGAGTATGTACGTGAGTATGTACCGTTTACCATGCACCATTTTTTTTTTTTTGATCTTTCGACTTAAGATCTTTCGATTTTCGATCTTTGCATTCTGATATTTGCGTTTTCTGTAATTTAACATTCTGTCAAATCACGGAGACCGCATACATACATATGTACTTTGAATTACATTTGAAAAATATTTGTTTCAATATTGTAGAAATATCCGACATACATACATACATACATACATACTCGTATGTACCTGTAGATTTATCTGAAACTGTTTGTGGAGACATTTACTTAAACAACGTCAAAATGATGTTGATTAAGTCAAGTTTTAGTATGTGGATATATACATTTTGTAAATCTGATGTCTTCGTAAAGTTCAACTCTCTCGTTCATCAAAATGAAATCGGCTAATTTCATTAAATGCATAAAATGCAGCGCACATTTCGTTTTCCAGAACATCGTCATAGCTTATTACGACTAGGTTTTGAACAACTTAGTTCAATAATTTGCACTGCTGTATGTTAATTTGCCGAGTGTATCTTGTAGAGCGCACTGTGTGTATGATGAGAGAAATTGGCGGGTTTTGCACGAACTATATACATATGTACATATACATATATGTAAAGGAGAGCTTCGTAAAATTTATATCTGCATGACGTTAATTCAATGACGTTACTCTTCATAAAGTTTTCAAAGTTTTCAAATCTAATGAGTCAGTGTAAAAGTCTGCGATGCCAACACATTATAGAGCAAAATTTAATATTATTTTATATATACTTTTATTTTTATTTTTTATTCAATCAATCATGCACACTAGTCTTTCACATCTTCATAGCAACGAGTGTACTAGACACATCAAGTAATATCAATTATAAATACATAATTATTATATATTTTTACATTAAAAACGATATATGTAAACATTATGCTAGGCAAATACGATCAACATTCACAGATAAATTTGCAGCATTTATACAAACCATCGAAAAATCGAGAATCTGAATAGCTCGGATTTTGCGAGAGTGATAGAAAATCAGACAAATTCGCAAACTCTGATTGAAAATGATCGACTTGGAGACATAAACCAGGTTTAGCCAGGAACAATCAGTGGGAATCGAACTCGTGACCACTTTGTTCGAAAATATTATATGCTAACCACTAGTCCATGGTGCTGGTAAATATTAGTTTTGTAATGAGAATTTTTTTATTGATGTTTCACGGATGTATTTATAGGCCAATGAAAATTCATACATTGCTCATATGCAAAAGGATCCACTTAGCTAAGATGAAAAATCGCATTATGAAAATAATATTTAATTCAATCTTATATTTACCCTTTGAAAGTCCTTTGATGAATTTTAATTTAGATTCTACTCAGGATCAAAAACGCCATTAATTTTACGATGTTCAATATTTTTAGCTAATGTTAGTGGTTTGCCTATGAATCTTAAAGCATACAATTTATATGATTCAATTATTATACATTTATTTATGGGTAATTCTGTAAAACCAACAGTTTCAAATATTGAAATTAAAATAAGTTGAATGGATACAATGGTTCAAGCCCGAAATCAATTTAAACTCGAGCGAATGTAGTTGATCGATCTAATTAATTTGAATGCCTTCAACGAATTAACTTTCACACGGTGAAAAACGTATAACAGTCGCATAGGATATTTTTCATGACGGTGGGTTTGAGGAAAAAAGGAATAAAGTAAGAAAGAGTGATTTCTTCGAAACTTCTGCTAGGTGGCCAAGTCTGTGAAACGCTTCGATTGAGACGTTGAACTTGAAAGTGATGAATCGATTTCACGTCGTCGAATTCGAACACTTCGAAATGGGGAAAAATCGTTTAAAAACGCTTTCCGCCACTCTCGAGTTTTCCGCGAAGCGGGGGCGCGAAACCACTTAATTTCCCACCACCTTCGTAGACGGAGAAACCTAACATGTCACGTATGGTGTACATAGCTTTTTCGAGAAAATGGCATAGTTGTCAATTTTATTATTTGCAATGTTTTCTTTTACGTCACTCTTTTTTCTGTATTCACTTTTGGATGTGTGTTACACGTTGTTTTTTTTTCTTCAAAAATCGTACGAAAACTCGACGAATGAATATTTTAGAGCGTATTTCCCTCGAGCATACCCACAACGCGTTTTCCAAAGCAGAATGTTTTGATGAAATTTCTTCCATCCATATTTATATAAATAGATTGCCATTCGCGAAAGTAGACTAAGCCCCTATGTATCCATGTATACATTACAACTAAAATCGGTACTTAGTTTGATTTAATGCAGCATTTATATCGCCTCTTATTAAAGGAATATATTCCGATACCTCGTAATGCTTTCAACCGTCGTCGTCGTATTGACGTGAAGCTCTCTATTTGCTTTTCTTTATTTATTGCTTGTTTATTTGAAACACAGCCTTTTTCTATTCTGGATTACGTGACGACGTCGTTGGAAAATCGCTCAGTACACATCTTTATCGTTAACATCAACTTACCTTTTGAATATTATATTAGTTATGGACATGAATGCATATGAATGGTTATAATTAAAAGTGGCATAAGTCCTCTTCCATATTTCGAGAAATATCTCGCAAAACATTAAATATAATATTCTGCGTTTAGCAAAATTAAAAAAAAAACATGGCCTGTAATACGTTTATTCTGCTTTTCCGCGATTCTGAACATATCAAATTAAAAGAAGTGATAACAATTTGTGAATTAATTCAAACGGAAAGAGTGTTGAAAATTGGATTTCAGCCACTTTCAAATTTAACGGATCATATAATATATGACAAAAGTGCTATGAAAAATTGTAAATATAATTTTATTACCTATTTTATTACTTAAATTCCATAAAACTTAACTATTAAATGTTTAAATGAAATATTTTAATGGCATCATTTGAGACTATTTCTGTATAAGTACATATAACACGGCACTTTAGAATCAAATAAAAGATTTTTAAAATAAATTTTATTCAAAAATGAAATTATATTAATACACTCATTGTCATATTTTACGATCCTATTGAATATACTTTTTATAATGGAATTAGATTATTTACGGTGACTACATAAATATTCAAATATGTATGGGTGTATGTCTGTAGTTTCGGTGGTATCGATTTCAGTGTGGCACATTTTGTTGGTTAATTTACGTGAATTCTTTCAGCAGTTTTACTACTCACTGGCTGGTTTGTTTACGGTCGCCCATCACGTATCTGGTCTCGATTTTATTTCACATCGGGCCGTATTTCAGGGTTTCACAGTTCGCGGAAATCCGCGCTCGCGAAAAGGAAAATCCCGGTCTTTCCATACCGCGCCGCGCGCGAGTTCGCATCTTTCACTTCGAGCTATCAATCTTCGGCTTAAAGCGCACAATGAGGTCGCTTTTTCTCCTTTTCTATGTTTATATTTCAGACGTTTAGACGTTTCGATAATACGCGTCTGTCCGCCGATCTGTATATATATTATCATTGCTTCAAAAGTAAAATTTTTCGTAAGGAACATCATGCCACGTTTCATTATTATAACATGAATGTTTTGATCACACAAAATTTGTAACATGTTATAATTTAATTCAATTATATAGATTAGTATGCAAATATTCTATTACCTACCGTAATTTTTAAGGGGATATATTAAATAGCCGCAGTGTGGTGCACTGGTAGAGCTATTTCATACCAGTTGATAGGTCATTGGTTAAAATCCCGGCCAAATACGCTGCTAGCGAGGCCTTGTGGTTATTAAAAAAACACAGATCGACCGTCTCCTGTTAGAAATTTCCGATTTTGATAGCTTAATTGTTGTGACGGATTTAATGAATCATCTCAGTTTCTCGCCAGTTCAAATTATTATCATCTCGAATTTATTAAATCTTATAAAATATATCTAGATATGTAATGCATTTCTCGCATATTTATGTATGTATGTAAGTATGTTGATGTATGTATATAAGTTGAATATACGTTTTAATTCAAATATCACAGGGGCATTTGAGTTTTGTCTCGATTCACAATAATGTATGTAACTTTGTTTAATAATGCATAATATGGAGCTTGAGCGAAGGAAAAATTACAGTAATGACTAGTCACCGGAGCCTGAGGGGGCCGTGTATTGTTCAAAGGTTGTAAATGCATTGTTAAAGGTTTGCCGAACAATGGATAGCACTGTGACTATCCTACCTCTAGTAATGACTCAACCAGTATAATATTTAGATTAATGTTTATTTAAATTGAAAAACTCATTAAATACATGTCCTTTTTTAATATATTTTTTTAATTTTATTTAAATGAAACTCAATTTCAGGTAAATATTCTATTTGATTTTTGCAACTTAGCTGAGTCAATTGTATATATATATACATGTAGGAAAGATTTTTGAACATGCAGAGTATGTGCATAGTGCAGAGCGTGTATAGGCCGAGTTTTTGGGAATTACATATCTAATTAATGGGTCTACGTGACTCAGAATGTTAAATTACAGAAAACGCAAATATCGGAAGGCAAAGATCGAAAATCGAAAGATCTTAAGTCGAAAGATCAAAAAAAAAATGGTGCATGGTAAGCGGTACATACTCACGTATGTACATACTCACTTAATTTGCGCGAGCAGGATACAACAGGAACAAGAGGAACATGCTTTTCCTCCCGTATTCTGCGCGCGCACATTAACACGGGAGGAAAAGCATGTTCCTCTTGTTCCTGTTGTATCCTGCTCGCGCAAATTAAGTGAGTATGTACCCTTTACCGTGCACCATTTTTTTTGATCTTTCGACTTAAGATCTTTCGATTTTCGATCTTTGCATTCTGATATTTGCGTTTTCTGTAATTTAACATTCTGTCAAATCACGGAGACCGCTAATTAATATAGAGCAATCGCCTTTTGGTAGGCCTGACGTAATGACGTATAATAAACAATGTATGATATAATCTACGTGCATCATTTGGAAGCCTTTGGATGCCAATCCTATATATGTACATAATGATTAAATATTGATTGCAAAAATTGAGATATTGTATTTGAAAATATTGTTGCTTCTAATTTCGAAAGTTTGAAAGGTTGGTGCACCAAAGCCTAAAATCTGACGTGTATTTGTTTATAATTTTACTGCAACAAATAACAGTATACTTGGTACATTGCTTTAAATGGCAATTTTGAATCATGTGCTTGAGTCACTCTTATACATCTCGTCTAAAATTGAATATGCGCAAGTGCGAACGTGTGCACTCGCTAGTATCTAAATGGTTTAAAGTGATCGTTCACAGTTGGAAGTTTCCTTTTTTCTTTTGTTCCCTGTATATGTACATATGTATGTTGTTCGCCAGCATTTGGATCGAATTTCAATGTTCGCCGAGCCGGAAAATACAGGGCGAGTGCGTTATTTACGCTCGTCGGGAAATTCGAAGCGTCGCCAATCGATTCCCGCGGGATGTTTTTCACTGTCGCGTGCCGGATTCGACGATCGAAAATTTGCATTTTTGTATGCAGATTAAATAGGTGATGGGAGTGAAGGTGGGTGGGAAACGAGGACGGCTGTGAAGGGAAGGGAATGGGATTTGTGACTTTATGACTTCCGTTACGTTTGTTCCCTTCCGTTTCCTGACCAGCGGCCGAGGAATGCTTTGCGTGACCCACATATACTTATGCTCGTACTTTCCGTAACGAGTTTCGGGAAAAAAATACATTAAAATGTATTTTTCCCCGTTTGATTTATATATTTTGAACTCATGAATAATAAACCAAAATTGACAAATATATGAAAATTATATTGTACCGGCGATTTGTAATTGAATCGTTATATGCGAACCATTCCACTTTGTTGTAAACTGAACGCACGTTGGAAAATGAGCTATTATAAAAGTTAAACAAACTTTTATCAATCATTCAAATTAAATATAATTATTTTGTATTTACCTTTTTCATTTGTTTTATATTTGTAAATTTCAATTTCTTCTTATATTCTATTTTATAACCTTTTCCAAATATTTTAATACTATAGTTTAATTATGCAATGTTCTACATATTTTGTCATGCCTTTATTCTTTACTTTTTAATTTGTTTTCCTTATATTTATCTTTTTCATTTTTGTAAAAATCTATTATTGGACTCGGATGTTACATATATTATTTATTTACTATTTGTTTTTTTTATACATATCTATGTACA